>NC_081353.1:17880471-17929300 GCF_029784015.1 Lycium ferocissimum
TAACCCCCTTTTCCCCCTTTTTCCTTTTTTCTTGAGGGGCCCATCTCAAAGCCACTGGGTCATTCACTTCTGCATGAAATCTGTTGGGCCTGAGGCCCAACCACTTCTTTAATCGAGTCTGCAAAAGAGAAAGGGAAGCTAATATTATTGAAGGCTCACCTATGGGTGAAAATAGGAAACTGGTGGGCTTAGGTAGGCCCACCAGCCTAAACCTTCCTTATTATTTGTTTATTGTCACAATCCAATTCATGAATCGTGATGGCACCTACATTGTCCCCCAGGTGGGCGAACCATTCCCAAATCATTTATAATAATTATGTGGAAATAAACAATAATTAAGCTAACAGATTCAAATTATATCAAATGACAAGTGCGGAAGTAATAATAACCCCAAAATCTGGTCTGGACTAGTACAAGAGCCACTATTACATAGATGAAAGTCTGATAAAAAGTAAATACAAATCTCAATTATTCGTACTGTCTCAGGAATGCAAAGAAGACAGTTAAGTACAAGAAAGATTCTCCGGGTTGCGGATCTAATCCAAAAGCTCACCCTGGAATCTCTGTCACGTAGACTCGGATAGCCCTCGACGATAGGAACTGGAACTAGTAACAAACTCTGCATTCAAAAGAAGAGTAGCATCAGTACAAACAACACATACTAAGTACGCGTCATAGGCTGACTAAGATTAATTCACACATACAAGCATAAAATCAACAAGATAAGCGTCTAAGCACATAATACTCAATCCAAGATCACAAAATATCCCATAACTGAATCACAACCTTAGAGGAAGCTTCCAAAACCACAAGTCTGTCTTATCACAATAATCTCAATCGATAATCACAACCCAAGTTTTGACCTAGGCAGTGTCATTACTCGGCGATCTAACCCAGTCCATAACTCGTTTCATGCCACCATAATAATATGAACTGACCGTACCAAATTAGAAATAAAGAGTCGTATGATGATACATGATAATATGTAATGATGTGAACTGCAATGCACTGGTCAAATACCTCAAACCTGTACACACATGCTAATGGTATTTTTTGCCCAATAGTCATGACCTGCAGGGGACCCGCTGTGTGTCCATGTACCACTCGCTCGAATCGACCCGGATTACTGGCCCATAACTAAAGCCCCATCACCACCGTCGATATGCCTTTTAAACATATATTGTATACAAGTACGAGTATTCAAATATGGTTCAAGTCTAACCCCGAGATGAAACATCAACTCAAAGTAAGCACGACTACCAATGAAATCAAATGCCAATGAAAATGTAGGTCACAATGCCATAAGCCATATTAGGACTTAGACAAATCTGCTCAACTATGGAATGAATTATACAAACTATCTCAGTCAACATAAAGAGTCTATGTCACCTCTTTCTTCCAAGTATCGCAAGCACACCTCAAAACTAAGTCTTGTGTCACCAAAGTGTTCTATTTTCTTTCATTTTTGCCATAAGTTTTCCATCAATCATTTCCGAATCATTTTCATCATGTATGAATGCAGGAATGAGAAATCAGTGCAATGAATGTAAATGAATATGCTATGAAGATCACAAACACCATAAGTTGTATCAACTCTTGCATAATATCGTTACCATCAGTAAATGATAATCAAGATCTCATTTGCGTCTAATCACAAGTACATATCCAATTCAAATCTAATTTCATTATATGGTCACAATATGAATCTCAACATATTTCCAATTCAAAGTCCATATGGAACATGATCAGCCAATAATATCAAGGTCAATGAATACAAGGCACTATGCCACAAGTCATAACAAGACTCAGATAAATCACTGAACAACAGCAAGGATATGCAACCATCTCAGATATCATACCAACCTAGATAATATCCAATCAAACACCCTGTCTGAAGATTTCTCCCGTTAATTCTATACAATATATACGTTTTACTAACCAAAGTATAACTAAAGTAAGTTGTAACCTACCTCAAATGCAGATCATGATCCACGAACCACTCCACACGACCTTTCCCCTTTCATAACGTCTCGGATCGCTCAAAGTCTAACAATATAGTGCTAAGTAAGCAATAGACCATCTACTCAAAATAAGAACAATAATTGGGCAAGAAAACCCAATTACTTCTAACCTTCTCAACTGGTTAAACCATTGTTCTAATGGTGAGTTTATCATAACCTCAATTCCAACAATCATAATCCTCTAATTTTGTAGGTTTCTAATCACTTTTAACCTTTCAAATCAGATTTTAGTCCAAAGTTCCCCTTTTTATTAGAACCCTAAGTCTCAATACACAATTTCCACCATTAATAATCAAATTCTCATCCTAGGAAGTGATAATCTATACTCCTACATGATTAAACAACAATAAAATCAACAACCCATCAATTATTTAAGGGTTCACTAATTCTAGGGTTCTAGGATTTTCCTTCACCATTAGAGAACCTCTTTAACTAGACATGGAACTTAAAGAAGAAAGGTCAAGGAAAAAATAAAGTTGGGGACTTACTCTCAAGGATGCTTTCACAAATGAATGGAATAAAATTCGCCTCTTTCTCTCTTGAAAACTGTGTTGGGATTTTGTGGATAATGACTCAAAATTGCAATATACAAAAGTGGGTTTCTTTCCCCGTCAACTGCTGCAGCAGTCTCACTATAGCGGGTTAATACCCGCTATAGTGACCTCATAAAATCTCGTTTTCCTGCAGCGGCGAGCCTCGCCTTTTTATGCCGGACTCACTAAAGCGGTAATACCACCGCTGCGGTGGTCCAAATCGACCAGTGAGCTCTGGTTTTTCATCAGATTTTCACCCAAATTCCCAACATAAATATGAGGCCCTATAGACATATAACGACCTTCCCGGTCGTTATAGAAAATGTAGGATCACCCCACTAAATGAAACCTTCCCAAGGGTAGAACGAGCTAATAGAGACTCAATTTTATAAGTCTAAGAACTGAAAATTTAACTTATTTGTGGTTGTTGTTTTGTTTATTTGAGTCCGTCAGGGGGTGACGTAGAAAATTAGAACTCTGTTGGGAATTTTGAGGCTACGGGTGGATTCGTATGACGTTTTTATGTATATGTGCATGTTTTGTTTGTGTTTGTGAGGCCTCAAATGAAATGCTGGGTGATAGAGTGGAAAACTGGGCAAAAGTCGAGCGACTGCCCAAATTGGACCACTAAGGCGAGGCTTGTACCGCTACGGCGGTATAGCTATAGCGGTGATCCCCTCGCCGCCAGCAGTCGGTCAATATTTCATATGTCCGCCGTGGCGGGCCATGTCCCGCTATGGCGGTGGCGCTTTAGCGGAGCAATGGCCGCCATATCAGTGGTCAGGTTCCTTTTGGTCCGCTATAGCGGGCACTTGAATGCTATAGCGAGACCGCTGCAGCGATAAATTGACCACTGCAACGGTCGACGGATATCAAAATGTCGTGTTTTAAACACTTAGTCCCACATTCTTTATTCATAATACTCCAACACAGTTTCCCACAAGCACCTAGGGTAAAATTCCAAGCTAGGGCAAGAAAACTCTTGAGAGGTAAGTCTCATCTATTCCTTTCAATCATTCCGTATCATCCTCATGATTATCATTCCTTTTATGGGTCTTCCATGGTGAAATTTGTAACAGTAACCCTAGGAATTAATAAACCATCTATACTTGATGGGTTATGGTGGTTATCACTTATTTATCATCTAATGGCTTGAGTTGACTCCTCTTAATCATGAATTGCACCCTTAAAGCCATGAACTAAGTAAATTGAGACCTAGGGTCCTATAAAAATGGTAGCTTGACCATGAAAACTGCTTGTAGTTGGAATGTTGATGTAATATTGTTATAATTGGATGATTAGAGATTACTAAGGCCTTTGTTAGGTTGCTTTACACCTAGAAAATCATTCACCCATTGGAATGGGGTAAAGGGAAGGGTATTCTTGAATTGGTATTTGTGATTAGAGTATTTGTGACTCATTGAGCATTCTAATTGCTAGACTCTGAGCGTTCCGAGGCTTTACGGAAGGGAAAAGTTGTAGCAGAGTGACTCAAGTTGTTCCAGCTCTATGTTGAGGAAGGTTACGGTCTACTTGAGTTAAACTTTGATTAGTTGATTGTATGTGTTGTGAATTCGTTAGAAGAAAGCATGTCTAGTCTCATGCATGATATTGTGTGGTTGAACTCCTATGTGAAATTGATTGAGTGATTGTGTAGGCTTCGTGCCACTATTCATGTGTGTTGAATCTACAGTTGGTGTGGCTGTGATGAGAAGTTAATATGATCACCTCGGTGATGTTGTGATACGAAATGATGATTTGAGCATTAATAATAAGAGGGCAGGAAATACCGTTATGTACAGATATATGGAAAGGCACATATATGACCTAGATTATGACTCGTGGTCCGAGGGTCATTCCGGAAATGAGGGATACATTGATGTGGCCCGCGTCCGAGGTTCTTTCTGGAGCGGAGGTTTATGCTCGGGTCGGCTGAGTATCCGGAACGAGTGGTAAATGGACACCATGGGTCCCCTGCAGGTCATGAATACTGAGCAATGTCATCAGTTAGCATGTGTGTACAGTGATTATGGTATTTGTGGTAGACTTATTCCCATTTTGTGTGGTTTTCTATTAACTGAGTTCTTGATATTTTGGGTGACTTGATTGATAATTGTGTTTAGTTGACTTTTCATGGTTTATTTATTTCATATATGTTGGTTGGCTTGTTTATTCTAGTGATTTTATGAGATATGCATGGATAATTAATCTTGTTAAGATATTCTAGTGATTCTTTTGGTGCGAGATACGAGAGATTGTTACCCGCCCTCACATCTAGCATCGAGGACGTTGCGCCTATGATTTAGGGTGAGTTTCTGTCCATGAGATATGCATGATACTAATCTTAGTCGCATTCTTTCGTAGCATTCTTTTTGATACGGTGCTGGTTGCGGTTGCTACCCGCCCTCACATCTAGCGTGCGAGGACGTTGCCGACAGATTTAGTGAGTTTCTATCCATGCTGCGCCGCCCGAAGATCTTCCTCTTATGATATCTATTTCCTATTCTAGACATTATGGATATTTAGAAGACAGATTTCAATCCTTAGACATGTTCTAGTTTAGAGTCCTCGTACGATGACTTTCGAATTTTGGGGATTTGTAATAGTTAGAACTTCCGCATTTATTATTTTTATGGCATGACTTATTTTGATTACCTTATGCTTGAATGAGTAATAACTTGACTAATTTGGCTAATAAAAAAACGGACTTGAATGAATAAATGACTTGTGTGTTGGTTCGCCCACTAGGAGTTAGGGTGGGCGCCAGTCATTGCGGGTTGGGTCGTGACAAGACACAAACCAAACATGCACACATAAGTAAAAACAAGCTACGAACTCACCCTTGACCTCGGAATTCCCAGCAGATGTCTAATTTACTAATCCCCTCCCAACAGGAATAAATATAAATTTTCAAACGAGTGCAAAAAATACTATCGCAAGCCTTTGCCATGAAATTCTAAATCTTTAAGTTCTCACTAGACTCGGTCCTAGTCTCGAAAATGAACTGCCGGGGGAAAAATGGTCAAAACTCTCCTAACGGCCTAGTGGGTCGTTACATTTATATATGTTAAAATGTATTTGTAAAGATGATTGTATAATATTGAAACCCCTTATGAATGTTAGAACTTAGGAAAACGTTAGTATTATTAGGAATGTCGCCCAAACGATTTTCAAACTTGGCTTAATCTAATATATGCATGAAATTGGTACTTAATCTACTTTTTCCTAAGTCTGAAACTGGTTTGGATAGTCGGCTATTTCTAAACAATATCTGAAATGGGAATTAAATCGTATTTTTGGGCCTTCCGCCCCTTTGCGTAATTCTGGATATAATTTGGATCAAAAGAGAAGTAAGTTTTGGTCCTTAAGCCCACAAAATGTTGCCTTTTTTAGTGAAAATAAAATTGTTTTAGCACGGACTGAATAAGAATAGATTTAAGGCTGTTGGATTATAAAGGAAAAGTCTTTAGAATTAGAGATCAAATTTTGACAATGTTAAAGAACTTGGAAATTTTCAGAAATATAATAGGCCTTTACGTGTTAAATTTGGACAATTTTTGCAAGAAATAAGTAGAAGATTTTGGCCAAAGGCCCAACTCTAAGAGATAAATCAAAGGGAAATCTACTTGGACCGGACTTAAAGATAAGACGGATTTGGTGTGGAATATGAGTAAACTTATATGAGCTTCAATGGGATTAAAATGGACTTAATGAAAACTTTCAATTTCTTATTACATACTTATACTAAAAATAGGAGATATACTCCATATTTTCTTATATATAATAAAATCTATAAGTAATAAACTCATTTTATTGGGACTAAAATAGTGGCGACTCTACTCGGGAGAAATCTCTAGTATGTCTTAGTCCAGCAATAAAGTGAGTTGAACACTTATAGGGATATTTTCAATCCAAAATCCTTTTTCTAAGGGGACTTTTTGCCGAAATTTTAATTTTATGATAAAAATGAATGACACTTTTTGCAAAAAATTAAGCTTAAAAAAATAAATACATTAATCACACATTGAAGCTCGTAGGTCAATCGTATTCTACGGATCATTAATACTAGGGTGTTTAAAACTTTCCCTAGGGGATAACCAGAACCCTTACCTCGAACTTTGGTCCAAAAAGGATTTTTCTCTTGCTTGATAAACCCTTTTAACCCGGTTTTCCTAGTTTTTCTTTAAATAAATTAGGTGATGACTCTAAAAATACTAAAATCTAATTAGAGCACCAACAACCTCTTAGTAGCTTTTATGCCCCCGCGTAAAAGTGAACCGTAACACTATGCAACTCAATTATCACAATGTATATGAGATCTTTAGAGTGATGTTTTAGCATGCTAATCGATAAGATGTATCATATTATTCAATCAAGTCATGCTCAGCAATTACATTTAACAGACAACAAATCTCAAAAGATTACTCATAATAGCTTAAATATTCCAATATAACACCCGACACCCCCATAAACACTCGTCACTTCTCTTATATGGTACTCCATTACCCTTGATCCATTTCAATAGTTACTTAAGTGGGAAAATATTTCCTCATTAAAAGTCAATGTCTTAACTTACCTTGGTACGAGAAAAGCTTCATTCTTCCCTAAAGCTCTACCACATACAACTTCATCAAATGAGTCAAATCTATTCAAAAGATAGCTCTAAGAGGTTAAATAAGTCCAGCGACACATATATTGCAATATGTAAAGACTCGGGCTAAAAAGTCAACCAAAAACATAAATCCGAACCTGTGGCTCAAAACTCAAAATAAATTACAGATATGAGTTACTCATAACTTGTCACGACCTAAATCACGGGTCATGCGGACACCTACACAACCCCTGCTAGTAGGCAAACCCTTCCCGAAACCGACCGCCCTAATTGCATCATTTTTAGGAAACAATAAACTAACCATTTCAATCACTATTTTAAAATAATTGAAAATAACAAGGAGATACTTTTATTAGATACACCTTTCCCAAAACCGGGTCTAGACTCGTACAATAGCATTCTAAAGTTATAACTTGAAATGAAAGACAACCTCAAACTAAGTACAGCTTCTGTTGGAATGAGAATTAACAGAAAGCTAGTAATGGACTTGGAGAGATCCTCGGAAGTTAACGGAATCTCGGATATCAACCTGTAACAAACTCTGCACCCAAGAAGGG
This sequence comes from Lycium ferocissimum, assembly GCF_029784015.1. Taxonomy (NCBI): domain Eukaryota; kingdom Viridiplantae; phylum Streptophyta; class Magnoliopsida; order Solanales; family Solanaceae; genus Lycium; species Lycium ferocissimum. The sequence continues at coordinate 17,888,195 of NC_081353.1, forward strand.
TGTAGCAAGAGTAGTATCAGTACAACACATGTACTGGTAAGCATCATAGGCCAACGATTAGTATGACATATATAGTAAGTGGAAATCAACATATGAGCATGATAGGGAACAAACAAGAAAGTTCACACAACAACTCAACGAGTCATAACACTTAGTATAAAAAAGGCTCACTATGCTCAGATCATATCCTTATTCAAATTCTAAACCTTGATATATATGTTAATTTCACCAAGATGTCTTCTACACAATCAACAATCAATTTACACATTACAAAACCAAGAGCGGACAAATAAAGGAAAACCACAATAAGATAAATGCAATGCATATGAATGTGATGAGATGCAATGCAATGGCCAGTATCTCAACCTGTACACACATGCTCCGGACGAAATATCGATGTATCGGCAGTCATGACCCGTGGGGGACCCATGGTCTCTATGTACCACTCGCTCCGGAATGAACCCTCGGATCACGAGCACACATACCTTCCGCTCCGGTAACAATCTCGGATACACATGATACTTTCATCAAATTGCCATATTTCTTTATCATTATTGCCATAAATCTTTCATCATCAGAACCATATCACTTTTGCCATTGTTTCCACTAGAACCACATCAAGTAACCATGAAGATAGCGAATGAAATGCATGCATGAATATCAAACTCAACAATGGTAATCATGAGAGTGTAATAACCATAACCAATCTAACATAACCAAGGATTCAACACACAGTTTGAGCTCGAGCACATATACAATGCAACTCACTGCTCAATTCATAAGCTTAGATGGAACTTCTAACTCCTAAGCCAGTTAGTCAATAATTTAGACTTCCTCATAATCACAGTTTGCGCATAGAAAGTCGTAATACGGGTAGTCATACCAAGAATGATAAGAGATAAAGGAAATGACGTATTGTACTAAGAATTCTCAACCACAAAATCGATCTCACCACAACTTCTAGTCCTAATTAAGAGGGTATCGACACAACATCACCATATGGGCGTCAAGCCCAATATCACGGACGCAACAACAAGAAATATCACTAGATGGCGACAAGTCACATATAAGACAATACTAACCTAAGAGTATCCATACCAACTTCATGTCCGAAAAGCTATGGATGCTTTCTCCATCAACAACTACTAATTACATATGAAATCCTAATCGGATTCTAACTTAATTAAGCCGTAATTTACCTCGAAGCCGAACAGGTGCCACGAATATCCACTCGGGAAGCGCAAAAACAAGAGGGGTCTAATAAGGTAAGTAAATCAAGTGAGTAACGCGTTGAGAGTATATGATTTACTACCACTCTAGAAGAATTCTAGTACACCTAAGAAAACGATCCCGGGCCCCACAAAGGTAAAATCAAAACTTACTTCCTTTAAACTAGTTTACTAATATTCAACCAATTAAACCCCTAACTTCATGCTTATCTAACCCCCATGAGCTACCCATTATTTTCATTACCAAAACCCCCTAATTTTCTAAGAAACCATACACTAACCCATTTGAGAAATCCATTTATAGAAATAGAGATTTAAGTTAGAAACTAGTTCCCCAAGTTAAACAATAGATTATTATTCCTAGACACCCACTAGATTAATTAAAGACACCATTATCCTACATAGGATTTTATAAATCACAAGAGTTTCCCCCAAATCTCAAGAATCTCAACTTATCCTCAAAACAAAGAAAGACGAGGACAAGCATGAGATACGAGATAGATTTAGATCTCTCCAAGGATTTACGAGCTCCGAAATCAAACACTTATTGAATAATGAAATCATGGTAACATGGGCTCCAATCCGTAAAACGGGGAATTTAAATGCTAGGTCGTATCTGGGCCGTTCGCTTATGCGGAAATCACTCGCCTACTCGATCCCGCTCCTGCGGATAGTAGTCCGCAGACACGGGTTCATTAATTTTTTCAAGACTTCCGCCTACGCAAAAGATGGATCACCATTGCGCTTAAGCGAAGCGACCCCTCATCACCAGCGGATCAACGTTCAAATTTTCTAAGCAGAGGTTCTAAAATCGATTAAAGGTCACTCTCACCCGAAATTCCCACGCGTAATGACCATTGGCGTGAACCTGAACAAGGGGTATTTGGGGAAAGAGAAGAAAAGTCCGTAACGACCAAACAGGTCGTTACATAACCGTACAAGTTCAAATCTATGCTTAAATTTCCATTTGGATAATCAAAACTCAATTTCCTCTTTGATTTCATATTCAAATGATAAAACCAAGATTAGATTCAAGAAATAATAATAGATTTGAGTGACAATTCACTTACCCCTCTATTGCAGGTAAAAATCGCCTCAATCCGAGCTTCCTAACTCTCAAAATGTTGGAATAATGAAAATTCCAAAATCTGTCAATTTTATACATTGCCAACCAATTTTTTCATTGCGATCGCGATGTGGAGGAATGTGATAGCAAAACAGATTTTTTGGGAAATGTTTTTCCTCATTGCGATTGCAGCTAAAACGCTCACGATCACGGTGAACAACTCACACCAGCGAAAATCAACAACTTTCAAAATGGTCCTAAATAAATCAAACAGACTCGGAATTGGACGAAATCAGTTTCTATAAGTCATAAATGACGATACGGACCTAACCATGTGGTCGAGTTACTCTTTTGGCCACTAATAAACCAAATGAGGGGTCGATTCTTTATTTTTCTCCCGTAATACAATTTAAATTGTTCCAAATTCGCTCGAAACACCTCCGAATCTAACCAAAATTTGAGCACAATTCAAAATTATCAACGACCCATTGGTGCCTTCAAATCATGAATCCGAACTCGTTTACTCAAATGTTGACTTTAATCAACTCTATGATAAGCCACTAGTTTAGGTTCAAATGCTGCGAAACGCTCCTGAGTCCCGTGGGACTCATGCCACCCATACTCGCAAGTCATAAATCATCAAATAAACCTGCAAAAATTCTCAAATAGGAAAAAAAAGGTTCTAAAATTCAAAACGACCAATTGGGTCGTTACATATTTAATATGATTTTTTGGTTGTGTAAAAATCTACTTATCTAAATAAGGGTAGTTTGAAAAAAAAATTAATATCTTCTTTATTACGTGAAAAATCATTTATATTGAACTAAATATAAAAGCTAAAAATACCATATAATATGGACCGAAGGAAATAGTATAGGCACTATAATATTGTAAGTTTTATATATATTTATGTTGATATACAAATCTCTGACAACATCAAAAAAGGTTATAGCAAACATTAGGCCTAATATTAGTTTAGCAAACATTAGGCCTAATATTAGTTTACCAACATGACTATGAGCTTTACACCTAATTAATTGGTATGGCATGCATGTGTGAATCTTTTGATTTTACTTCTCTGTGAATCTATATGGATTTTAAGAGACCGTCTATCGAGTCGATTTTCTTTCATGTGACTTAATGTTACCTCATTCTTGTTTAACACTTGGCAATTATCGCGATTTCACAGTCACAGTATGTTCGGAGATCTACGTTGGCATGACTAAAACGATATCAAGCAACCTTATTTATCCTTTATATAGTACTAAGATTTCCATTCTCGCTGGATACATGGCGTGATTAAATGAAACTAATCATAGAAAATTATTATCTTATTTATTTGATATACAAAAACTATTCTATACATTGACATATTTAAAGAAATTCTGTGAAATATTAAATTACAATATTACTTATTTGAACACGAGATTATATTAATTTAATAAACTCTAAATCTTATTATGATTAACTTTGTTCATCATACAATCCCGATTAATTATTGATCTATGACATAAAAAAATCATATCATTACAAAAAAAGAAAAGGTTTATTTGACAAAACTATAGTTAAGTAACTCACCTCTAAATGTTATTTTTGAAAGCAAAAAGAACTTATGAAAGCTATGTGTTTAGAGTTGCCTGCATTAAAAATTAATGTATATTTTCAATTTTTAATGTGGTAATTTAAATTCATTTTATATCCGAATTTTTTATTTTTGGTTCTATTTATTAAGTCTTTGGTCATACACTCTTGTTCGTAATATAATTTTTTCATCATAATATGATTGCAAAATAATTATCTTTCAATACTAATAAATTTATAGTCTTAGAAGTACTAAGATTAGGCAAACATTTTGAGTGAAGTATGAGCTATAACTCATTTAGTCTTTCTTTTTCTTTTTTTTTTCTTTTTTTTTTCTCAATAAATAACATCATCTAATCGCCCTCACAACCACCACCACCCCCCCCCCCCTCTTTTCCCCCACAACCCCAATTTGCATGATATCACAATGTTTCAAGATTATTTTACTTATTCTCTCTTACAGTAACACGGACCATCTAATAGTAGCGCATTTTACTTTGTATCACTTCACCAAATAAGTGACCGTAAATTCTTCATATATCTAATTTAGCATCCTTCTCTTCTTCTTATTATTATTATTTTTTTTAGGAAATTAATAGAATGATGTGATTTGGAAGCAAACTTACATATTGCATTTGATTGCAAATCCACCCAAAAATATATGCGCAAGATATAACTTCATATATCAAAAATACCATCCTTATAAAAAAAAAAATATATGCTCGTGTGTATTCAAGAACTATACTCCATGTTATTCCATTGCCTGCCTAGATTATTCAAAACTTGCCATGTGATTTTAAAATAAGTCATTTGGTTAAATATCATCACCCATACACATATATATAAATATATTTTATTGAAACTTATTAGATCTTTTGTCATATATTCCTGCACATAGTAAAGGAGAAAATATTTCAATTCTATTGAATAAGAAAAAAAAAAAAAAAGGGGGGGGGTGTTCTTAAGCAATTGACAAAAATTTGTAATTAGAAAACCTAGAATTTACACAATTTAAATTGATAAATAAAAAATAAGCACAATATATTTAAATAAGATATACTAATTAATTTTTTAGTAATAATTCTTTAAGCATTTGTACATGTAAATTATGTTGAAGTCCATTATCATATACATTCACAAAAAAAAAAAAAAAAATAATTTTCTATTATTATTCTGTTTTTTTTCTTTACCTTAGAAATTTAAAATAATGTTAAGCCCATTCCCGTTGAAAAAAATAATAGAAAGAAGGAATGTAAATGAAAACCAAATCAATAAACATACAAAGGAAAAGAGTACAATAGTTTTATTATATGTTCATCATCAAATTATTGCAATTTCTAATCCGAATGTCTTACTTTATTTTCTTATCTATTGCACATGCAATGTTTTCTTTTTACTTTTATAGTACTTGCTACTCACTTGTTTTAGCATTCTTTGCCCAAATATTTTTGAGAGGAAATATTCTTTAATCCTTATTGGCTAATGCCAGAGACTTAAGATTTGTTTCTTGAAATTACATTCTTTATTGTTTTCTTTTCCTTAAATTGGTGATTTTAGTATTGAATTTACTAAGAACATTAAAGATGATAAAAGGCTAATGCTTGGATTCCCAAGGATCAACCTTAGTAATGAATTAGCATATTGAAAACGTTTTATGAATTATATTTATCCAACAATTTCTGAAAATCCGAGAGAGAAAATGAATAAACAAAAAGTTCAAAAATAAAGAGAGTTGGTTAAAAATTAAATATGCAACGAATACCCGAGTGTAGAGCAAGCTTTAAGAAATAATAATAAATGAATAGAAATTAAGGCGAGAGAAGAGCATCTAACCTTATAAACAATATGAAATTCAATTTTTAAAAACATAAATAAGAGATGCAATTATCATCTTCTATGGAATCAAAAAAAAGTATTCGTTGTACATCTTCGTCCATCACAAAGATCTTCGGATCCGTATATATTTCTCTTGAAGAGCGAAATTTAGAGTAAATCTTTCATGACCAAATAAAAAAAAAAAAAAAAAAGTCTACACAAATAGATTTGAATAATGTTTGTCCATACACAAAATTAAACAACACAAACATTTGGAACAAACATTATTATTTTAGTGTTAATAAAAATATAATTTAAAAATAGTAACAAAATTTAGCCTTAAAAAGTGCCAACTCAAATACCAATTAATTGTTTTAATAAGAAAGTGATTTTCTGTTTTACGCAATCTGATGTATTCATTTTTATCAAAAATCCAACGAACAAAACCATAATTACATCAAGAACACTACTTACTTGAGTCCAGGCTTGGATATAGTATAGAAAGAATGGTTCTCAGTAACATCCTTTTCTACAATACGTACATCACCCATCCGCATATAAAAAATATGAAAACATTAAAATTGATTAAGTTTCTAAGAAATGAAGAATATGAATAGTGCAAGAAATATAAAATTCACGAATAGAGTTGGAGGAGGAAAAAGTCCGGGTATATATAGAAGAGGTTGAGAAATTGAAATTTCATTCCAACTCAAATTTCATTTAAATTCAAATTCAAATATCATATCAATTTGTTAGATAGGATTCCAAAAGATCCTTATCTTATAATTTATATATTTGAGTTGAGAAAAATATTAGGAACCGATGAGATAAATCCAATTTTTTTAATACTAAATGGAGAGGTCATTACCCTTCCTTAGCCTTGTTTTTTTAACCTTCTCCTAACCTTCTTTGCTTTATTCATTCATTTGTTAGTTCCAAAAATCAGTTTTATAATAGTCAATAAATTTATAGGTATATAAACGAATAAATGTAGATATATAGATTTGATTTGGATAAGTTTTAGTTTCATTTTAAAACTATACAATAATTGCAAATTCAAGAATAAAAGTACAAAATGAAAAATTATTGATAAATTGTAGAATCTTATCACTTATAATGAAATTTGATTTGGATAGCTTCAATTTAAATGTTAAACCTTAATTTATTGTTAAACCATATATATTAAAGTTTTTGCACATACATCTGCATTATAACCCAACATTTTTTTATTTTTATTTTATTCAAATAAGTTCTGATAAGCCATAGTTATTAACTCTTTTTTTTTCTTTTTTGGTAGAAGCGGATGTTATCATGATCATAAATGTAGGAGGATTTAAATCTGTTATATTTAAAAAGTTTATCTTTTAATTCAAATCAAAGAATAATGGAGAATGCAATGCAGTAAAAAAAATCTTCAAAAAATTGTATACATATATATTTTATAATATCTGATAGGATAAGTTATGGCAATAATAAGAGTTCATTTAGCTCATTTAGAACTCTTCAGCCGTGGGTTTTAGTTTAAAACTAATGAAATCTAATTTTACTCCAAATGTCTAATATTTTCAAATTCAAATACATCTACATATATTTTCAATTCAAATTAAACAATTCAAAACTTTTACGTATTACAATTTATATTAACTTTGTCTTAAAATTGCCAAGTGGCTTGTTATTAGCTGGCCACTTGGCTTAACCACATTGCTTATACCTCTCCTATTTTATATATAATATATAGATATAGATATAGATTATTATTATTATTATTATTATTATTATTATTATTATTATTATTATTATTATTATTATTATTATTATTGTAAGAGAATATTTTCCCTATCCGTTTTTCATTCATTCCATAGGTTAATATACAACATGTACATCATAATTGTAGGATACAAATTAGGAACTAATTTGACTAATGGATTCTACCATATTGGATCCTAAAATAGAAGATTACAAAATATATGGAAGACTAAATATGTACGTATTCTAACACACCCCCGCAATGCGGGAGGTTTACGAATGGTTAGGGATCGTCCCGAAAATCATCAAAGAGTACGCGCGGAAGACCTTTGGTGAAGATGTCGACAACTGATAACCGGACGGAACATGTAGGACACGAACCTCTCCACGTCTAACCTTCTCACGAACAAAGTGAATGTCCATTTCAATATGCTTGGTACGTTGGTGTTGTACCGGGTTCCCAGACAAATAAATGGCACTCACATTGTCACAATAGACCAAAGTTGCTTTACGAATAGGACAATTGAGTTCAAGCAACAGATTCCTAATCCAACAAGATTCAGAGACAACATTAGCAACCCCTCTGTACTCGGCCAAAGCACTAGATTTAGATAGAGTAGGTTGGCGCTTGGAGACCAAGAAATCAAGTTATCTCCAAGATAGACACAATAACCCGATGTGGAACGTCGAGTGTCCGGACATCCTCCCAATCAAAGACTGATATGATAGTAGCGACCGTAGAGATGTTCCGTATAAATGTGTGCCAAAATCAATCGTACTCGAATGTAACGCAAAATGCGTTTTAATGCTTCCATATGCTGGACTTTGGGATCATGCATAAACAAGCAAACCTGTTGGACGGCGTATGATATGTCTGGCCGAGTCAATGTCAAATATTGCAAAGCACCTGCCAGACGACGATACTTCGTAGGATCCTCATACGGGGCGCTTGAAGAAGCGCTGAGTTTGCCTTTGTGGTCAACCGAGCGGGGCAAGGCTTACATCAGACATGCCCGCTCTCGTCAAGAATATCCTCTGCATAAGAACTACCGAGACATAAATAGAGAATTTTTGTCTCGAGACAAAGAATCCCCAAAAAATAGCTCAACGGACCCAAGTCTTTCATTGCAAATTCGTAGCTAACTTGGACATAATACCGAGTCCGAGAGAGTCCAAGATGCAGCTTAGAATAATATCATCCACATATAACAAAATATAAGCAGGTGTCCTTTCCACGACAATAAGTGAAGAGAGAGTTGTCAGATGTACTATGCGAGAAACCAATGGTTGCCACATATTCAGCAAAACGTTGATACCAAGCCCGTGGTGCCTGTTTCAAACCATAAAACGACTTACGCAGGAGACAGACATGATCGTGGACGAGCCGGATTCCGAAATCCCAGGCTGATATATATAGACGGCCTCATTCAAATTGCCATGTAAGAAAGCATTCTTTACATCAAGTTGGTGAATGGGCCAAGAGTGAGATAAAGCAATAGTAAGAACCACACGGATAGTTGCCGCTTGACCACCGGATCAAAGTCTCGTCACAATCAACACCTTCCCGTCGAGACTCCGCCATCACCTACAAGACGGGCTTTATGCCTCTCAAAAGAACTATCGACTTTTTTTATGCCGAAAATCCATAACGACCGAATAATGTTAGCATTCGGAGGACGAGGGACCAACTCCCAAGTCTTACTATCAATAAGAGCATTATATTCATCTTGCATAGCATTTTTCCAATTCGGTCATTAAAGGCACCAACCTGATTCCGGAACGGGAGACGGAATTAGTGGTGGCACTTAAGGCTTGATTATGGTATTTCAAGTTCGGCTTAAAAATCTCATGTCGACTATGTGTAGTCATGTGATGAACGGCGGGGGGGGTAGGAGGGGAGGAGCCGCCGTGGTGGGGCCGAGGAGAAGGAGAAACCGACAAGGCGGGACCGGGCCGGCGCGGCTTGAGGCGGCGGAGAGCCGGCGAGCACTGGGCAGCCGGGGAGCGCATCGCCGGGCATTGAGCGACGCCGGCCAGCCAGGAGGTGGCGAGCTCGTTGGTCGGGTTGCCCGAGAGGGAGGGGCTGCATTGGTGGAGCGGGCTGGTCACGCAACAAACGGATTCTTAATGGGAATTATCATCACCCAAAAACTCATAATGAGGTAGAGATGGAGTATTTATTTGTGAAAATGGGAAGGAACTTTCATCAAACCACATACGCCGCTATGATTATTTTTCGGCTCGATAAATCATAGCATTTGTACCCCCGATGATTGGAAGGATATCCTAGGAAAATACACGAGTGACTAGATTGCTTTATGAATTTGTGTGGAGGAAAGAGAGGAAAGCATAGACAACAAAACTCGAGATTTAGTATGATAGATTCTTTTGATAAAGAATGTGAGTAGGTGTCTTATATGCTAAGATTAGAAGGGAGAATATTGTGTAGGTACGTTGCCATGGCCAATGCGTGATGCCAATAGGAGGGGGGCATAGATGCATAGGCAAGAAGCGTACGAACAATATTATTGATGGATTTAATTTTCCGTTCCACCTTACCATTTTGTGGGGAAATGTGGGGACAAGAAAAGCGGAAAAGCATCCCGTTTTGTTCACAAAATTTATAAAAAGGACCATTATTAAATTCACGCCCGTTGTCACATTGAAAAGTTTTGATTTCTTTTTCAAACTGAGTGCGAATGAAAATCCGGAAAGCCAAGAAACAATTATAAACTTGGGACTTTGTTTTGATGGGAAAAGTCCAAAGAAAATTAGTGTAATTGTCAACTAATAAAACATAATATCCGTGACTGTAAGAGCTAAGAACAAAAAGTCCATAAATCATCATGAACAATGTCAAAGGGCATAGTAGTAGTTGAAGGAGAGTCATAAAAAGGCAATTTAATTAATTTCCCCAGAGGGCAAGAATGACAAATATTGTTTCGAGCCTTATTACATTCAATCGAATTACTACTACGTAAAGAACTTAGAATAACATCCCCTGGATGACCTAAACGGAAGTGCCAAATATGAGGAGAGATGACACTAAAAGCAGATGGTACGGAAGACGAGATGGCTTGAAATTGTTGGAAGAATGGATAAAGATCACTCGAACTCTCACATCTCATGAGTTTGGTCCCCGTCCGGAAATCCTTCACGTAAAAGCCAAAAGGATCAAATTCACCGTAAACCATATTATCGATAGTAAATTTACGAACGGAAATAAGGTTTTTGATAAGTTTAGGTGCATGTAAAACATTTTTCAGGGTTAGGGAGGGATTTACTTGAAGGGAAGTATGACCATAACCACGAATAGGAATCATGTTACTATTACCAACAACAATGTTATTATTTTTGCTCAATTGATAGTAAGATGAGAGAGTACCTTGAGTTGGTCATGTGAGATGTGGCTCGGTGTCCATGTACCAATTGTTGCCTTGACGGATTTAACGACATTGTATGCATAGCTTGATCAATATCTGTGGGAGCATAGCCACCATGTGAAGACGGGGCTGCTGAATAGAATGACTGAGGAGGACTAGCACCGAGAATACCTTGGACCGAGCCGGGCCGTGACGTCGCCGCTGCCCGCGAGGCCGCGCGGCCGGGGGCGGGGTAGGGCACGATGGGGCGGCCCACGGCCGAGGCCCCCGCCCCGGGGCGGGGGTAGAACCATGATCGGGCAGCAGCCCTGTTCGGCGCGACGCGCGGCATTGCCCCGGTCGGCGCGCGCCACCGCCCCGCCGTCGTCGCCTCGTTTCTCGCCACCGCGGTGGCCGTGCATGCCGCCACCACGACCGCGGTTATTCTTCTTCCGCGATTGTGAGAATTTCCTCGATTATTAGAACCATTCTTTTAATTGTTGACCGCCCATTACTAGAAAAATTATGAGGATTAACATTGTGGGAAACGAAAGCGCATTCGACCGGTAGTCGTGACGGTGTCCTCGCCACGGCTGTCTTCCTCAAGTTCGAGCATCGACCGAACAACGTCAAAAGACGGGGAGAGGAGTACGGTGTTGTACCGTCGTTCGAAAAGGTTTATATTCCTCCGATAATCCACGCGTAAGACGAAGCACAAGTCATTCGTCTGAAACTCGTAGTTAACGTTTGCTAGATTATCCGCAAGGACCTTTAACCAGTGCAGTATGCTTTCACATTCGGAAAGTCCACCAATTTGGTGTTGGTGAATTTTGCATCAAGAGCAAGAGCCCTAGCCGATTTGTTGTCCTGAAAGAGATGAACAAGACGATTCCATGCCTGGTTAAGTCCTTCGATGAATGATCGTGTTGAGAAGATCATTCGATATGGTACCATATATCCATTGACGAACAATGTCATCTAGCCGTTCCTATAGAGCTTTCGTAGTGAGTTTCTCGGTTGCCGTTGCCGGTGGTGGCACGGTGAGGGAGGCAGGAGGTAGTATATGGTCGATCACCAAGCTTGCTCGACAATGGTTTGAAGAGGTAGCCCAGCTTATCAGATTGGCCGCTCTATAGTCAAGAACAATAGGAATGCATGATTTGATATTGGTGACCGTAGTCGCAGTAAGGCAACTCGAGGTGTCACCATGGAGAAAGGGAGGAGGAAGAGCCGAAGGATGAAGGCAAGAAAGTTGGCGGCGGCTGGGTTTAGGTTGCTAGGTTTTAGGAGAGACCTAGTCTGATACCATGTAAGAGAATATTTTCCCCGTCTCGTTTTTCATTCATTCCATAGGTTAATATACATCATGTACATCATAATTGTAGGCTACAAATTAGAACTAATTTGACTAATGGATTCTACCATATTGGATCCTAAAATAGAAGATTACAAAATATATGGGAGACTAAATATGTACAGACTCTAACAATTATAATAGATGATGGAAAAAAGAAAAAAGGGATAAACATCCGACTATGATGTTGTTTAGAGTTTGAAATCTACTCTACTTTTGAAGATTGAGTCTTATCTCTAATTTCAAATTTAATTTTTTTATCTTTCATTCAAATTCAATTTTTTTCTTTAATCTTTTATTCAAATTCAAAAGTCTTATTACAATGTTTATTAGCTTTGTCTTAAAATTGCCAAGTGGCTTGTTATTAGCTTGCCACTTGGCTTAACCACATTGCTTATACCTCTCCTTTTTTATATATATAGATTCATGCTTTCAACAAAATGTGATATTTTCTAGTCTTGTATAATTTGTACAACTGCATATCCATTTTACTATTCACGTTTCTGCGATACTTGTGAATTTTAAAGGCCTAATATTCACTTTCATATAGCATTACTTGTCTTACATCTTTGTAAAACTTGCCAGGTATCCTTTTATTGCGTAGCACTCCAATAACATTTCTCTATTTTAATCATCCTAATTTTAATATCCTACTTTAATTCTATATGTGTTATATCTTCATACGTAATGGAGAAAAATGAAGAGCTTGTTTGGATTGACTTATTTTAGGTGTTTTTAAGTCAAAGTAGCTTTTATGTATTTTTGTAGTATTTGAATAAAATAAAAAAATATTTTTAAACACTTATTTTTAAGCCAAAACAACAAAAATAAATCAAAAGTCATAAACTAAAATTCCTATCTTATGGCTTTTGATTTATAAGTCAAAAGTCATGAACGATCCAAATGGGCTCCTCCTTTGGAGGGGGATTTTATGTATTTTTCCAAACGACTTCCTCTGTCCCAAAAAGATTGTCCTCATTTCCTTTTTAATCATCCCAAAAGATTGTTAAAACTATATTTAAAAAATTTAACTTTATGAGATGATGTACAACCACACAAATATCTACGGCTTGTTTTGGACCACACATTTTAAAAATCTTTCTTTATTTTTTTTAACTTTATGTCAAGTCAAAAGAGGATAATCTTTTTGGGATGGAGGAAGTACTAAATACACCCTCAAGGCCTCAACCTTTACCAAAAGTCCAACAGAATAAAGGAGATCATCATTACTTCTTAAGAAAAGGTGACACAAACCTTTTTAAAAAGATGTCATTAATCACAACAATGCGCCTAAAGTTTTTCCTTTTTTACCTTTTCAGTCCCTTCTCCTCCAACTTGAGTTTTGATAATTTAAAACTTGAATCAATACTTTACTATGCCTTTTCATTGATGAACCTAAAGAATATGCTCATCTTTTTCAGTTCCTGGGTCTCTCGTTTTGCTTTCCCCTCTATTTGTATTATTTATATTCTTAATATTGCAAAGTGGAGCACAAGATTAATTGCGTCTATTTGCCCCACCTATTCTTTATGAAAGTAACAGAATAAATTAATAAGTAATAGATTGAGAAAATAATCAATGATTCAAATTGATTAATGAAAGAGCAAACTACTGATTCATACACTTAATGAACTAATTAATTCTTTTTGGTTTAATGGTTTCTCATGTTACTATGTTAGTGGGTTACTAACCGATCTTGGCATGTATAGATAGAAACATTACTGCCTTTATGAAGACAACATTATGATTAATTCTTTAATAGTTTATTGGCACAAGAATAACGTACTTTGGGAGCGTGTGTATAAATTTACTTACTTCCTTTCTGTGTATAAACAAACAAAAGTCTCTTCCAAATTGATTCTTATTAATCTCCAAATAATTTTAGGTTGGACCAATGATAATGGCCGAATACGTCCATAAACCTTAAAGTACACATTTTATTTTATTTTTGACTGGTTCAAGAGGTACAATTTCGGTATATGTCAGTTATTATTAGATCTTTAGTTTAGATGGATAAATGAAAAACTTAGATAATTTAAGGAGTTTTCTGTGCATTTGACCATAAAATCATAGCTTCATTATTGTGTGTGTTGAAATTTAGTCACAGCTCCAATTAGTCCAACAACACATATATGATGGTGTACCAAAATGAAATGACAAAAAGAGACTATTTTGCTAGCAGAAAATGTTTGTTTGAGGCATGCATATATAATGAAATCTTACTACTCCTTCCGATTGACTTGGAATAAAGTTTAAGAAAGAAATAAAGACTTTTAAAATTTGTGGTATAAAACAATTAATCATTTATAAGGTTGTAAATCGTTTCATTAAGGGGGTAAAAGGAGAATTTTAAATAAGCTTGTTTTCTAATTATAAAAAGATACATTCTTTTCATGCATGACGAGGCCCAAAGAAAGGATGTCACATCAATTGGAATAGAGGGAGTACTACAAGAATGTGAAGTCGTTAAAAAAAAAAAAAAAAAAAAAAAAAAAAACCCGTTAAATGTTAGACGTGGTGTGCCTTCTACAAGTCTGATAGTATTTGAAAGGATATTCATATCCATCACGCTTCATCAATATAGTCTATATTTATTGATATGACATTTTTAAAGTCACAAAGATACAAGGAAAATTTTGGGAGGGGGTTGGATTTATTTTCTGCTTGAAGGGTATGGAGGTTTACCTACCAAAGTCTTTGCTACAAGATGGGAGGGATAAAATTCTCCCACGTTTAATCAAAGGTCTTTGAATTCAAATTTTGAAACTCGAAAAATTCCTAGTAGTAATAGATAATAACGGGCCTTATTTGATGCAAATTTAAATTAATCAAGTTAACAAATTCTAAATACAAGATATAAAAACACTAGAGTGTTAATAATTTGAAGGTGTAGGAAACACCTTTTTGCGTTTTGTACTTGAATGTTACTATTTGAAGCAAAGTCCGGAACCAAAATAACCCAAAAAAAAAGAGCATTTGAACCAAAATACCCAACAAAAAAAAGTGGGACCAAAGTACCTTTAATGCAGGAAATTCCTGCGGTAAAGGACGGTTAACTCCTTTAACGCAGGAATTTACTACGTTAATAGACCATCTCTCCTTTAACGTAGGAAATCCTTGCGTTAAAGAACATAAACAAAAACCCATCGGGTTCCACCACTGGTCCCCCACTTCCCCTTAAAAATTTACACAAACCGCCATTAAAAGGCCAAAAAGCTCGGGTCCCAAAACCAAAAACGTCATTTTCGATTCAAAGTTTGTTTGGAAAGTAATGATTCTCGGTATATTCAAGTCAACGAGCAAGATTCGAAGGTCGAATTTTGAAAAAAAGCGACGTACAACTCGATTAAGATAACCCTACAACAAGCTTCGATCAAGGTATTCTACTATGAACTTTCAAATTATTTTGTTAAATACATTATAATTCTAAGCATGTTTAACGTTTCATAGTCTCGAATTTCGAAAAATGATTATTTTTTTGCATTTTTTGGCTCGTTTTACAACTGCCCGTTTTGCAACTGCTATGTATTTTTTTTTTAATTTATTAGTTGTTAATTGATTATGAATTGTTAATTTGTTAATTGTTTAATTAGAAAAAATATAGTAATCTCATATTATTTGTTAATTATGCCATTGTTAGTTTATTTATTTGTGAAATTGTTTATCCCATGTTAATTGTTAACATGCTAATTAATTATCTAATTTTATGTGTTAATTATTTAATTAATTATTAATTAGGTAGTTAATACAATTTCTCGTTAAATAAATTAGTTTGCTATTTATTTGTGAAATTGTTTATCCCATGTTAATTGTAAATGAGTACTAAATTCACATAACCCCTAGCTAATTTGTGTTTGGGGCGTATTTAATTGATTGATAATATTTTTGTTTCAAATTAAGGATTCTCACTAGCCCTACCATATAAGGATGCTCAATAACGTACCAGTAAATACTTATTCACATCTTAAGAGTCAACAAATCAAAGAGAAAATACATATGTCACGTATAACATGAAAAACAATAAAACAAGGATAATTTTAAGTTAAGTAAATTATAATTAGATAATAATAATTAACCAGAAAAGTTTTTTACATTATGCAATTATTAATAAAAAGTTCTAACAGGCCTGGCCTACTAGAGCACAATTTGCTTGAAAAAAAAAAGTAAATTATAATTAGATATAATTATTCACAAAATATAATACAACATAATTATCATAATTCACAAATTTTGAATAACGAACGATAAACGAGCATCGTTAATAAAATTTCACTAAAGAATTAGTTAGTTAATATAATTTTCGGATAAAGGATTAGTTAGTATCCTTATTTTTGGATTAAACACCATTAATATAATTTCCCTATAAATGATTAATTAGTTAATATAATTTCACTTTAATTTCAAGAATAATGAATAATTTAGTTTCTACATATGTGACACCTTCATGGATTCGAACTCGGGCCCGACGATAGATTAGTACTTGCTTTGCAAGATAATCATAGGTCCTAGCTATTATGGGATGGTGTTATAGAGATAGGGACTAGGCTCCGTCCCCGTAGGCTACATAGAGCATGGACTCTTTTACGCAAGCCCCCACCCCCCCCCCCCCGAGTTTTAGAGATAGTGTACGGGGGCGGTATCTATCACTGCGTCTCCATTGGTCGAGTATAGCATGATTGAGCACTCATTACAGCCATGATTGAGTAGTGGAGGCCGGAGACACATACTTTCCATCTACGCACTGGTGAGGCCACGATCACGCTTCAAGATGTGGAGGTCATATTTGGATTGCGGGTAAATGGAGCCTATTATACAGTCGGGTTAAACCTCTCCTAGTAGGACATGGGTGTCGGAGTTGACTAGGATCACCCACTTCGTGCCTGGGGGCCCCACCACTATTTTGGGACAGAGTCGGGTGCAGATTAGTGCCCTTTGCGATCATTTGTGTGGGCATCCTCCTATTCACGACTGCACTGATCAGGAGATTGTTGATTGTCATGCCTGTTTGTATCTGCTTATTATATTCGGGGGCATCCTGTTCCCGAACACATCGGGTGCCTATGTCAGCTTACAGTATTTGATTTTCTTGGAGCATCTGGACCGTTTGGGAGACTACAGCTGGGGCCGTGCTGTTTGGCATACCTCTACGGATACCTATGCCGAGCGTCTATTGGCGATAGTAGTGATGTGTGTGGATTTTTTGCTCTTCTCCAGGTAATATTTTGAGTGTATGTTCCTTTAATGTAAACATACTTCTTGAAACAATGACTAAAAAATCGTATTTTTTAATATCGCTTTCAGTTATGGCCGTGGGAGAGGATGTTGTCTTTTCGATGTACCTAGGCATGACCTCCCTGATGACATGCCCTATGTGAGGAGGTGGACGACATGGTTTGAGCGGGATGTGGATATGCACCACAGTATTCTTCTATTCCAAGACCAGCTTGATCGCACGACGGGTAAAACTATTTAATTTAATCATTTTATTTTCTACTTGTTAATCACTAATTTGTAGCTATATTTTATGCAGCAATTTTTATGGACGCCGTACGCTACTATTTTGGATGGTTTGCTAGCTTTTTGCAGGGCTGGTCAGGCCATGTGGAGGTCGCGGTGTCCACTGATACACCTGGACATCGTTGAGGACCACATGCCAGACCGTGTCTTATGATAGTTTGGGCATCAACAGAATATAACCCCCCCCCCCCCCCTCCCGGTGTTCTTCATGAGCTACGACACTACATGCGGAACGATCGATCGACCATTGATGATATATTTCTAACTTTCATGGATGTCCAGCTCGAGCGTTGGGAGCACAGATTGGAGAGTTTAGTGGAGGTCGGTCATGCTACTCCCATCATGGATTACATGCACTGGTACCATGGGATCACACGCCGCTTGATTGGCAACTCGTTTCACGTCCCCCAAGGGATGTAGGATACGCAGTACTCGCGGGGCAGTACGGGACGTTGGTAAGTTTATCGCACTTGGATTTATTTAATTGCATTAATTAGTACGTTTAAAAATTAACTATTTTTTACTGTTGAAAACAAATGCAGCTGGTGACCGTACAACGACTGCGCATATTGAGGTTAGACCATATATCTAACCCCAAGGTTGCGGGAATAGCTGGGGAGATGGTATGGATATCCGAGGACGGTATCCAGTAGGCAGGAGAGATTAGGTGCATGCATGATCTTGTTCCAGAGGGTCAGTATCAAGCGGCGCGAGGAGGACGTCGTAAAAGCGGACGGGGAGCACAGCCGAGGCGGATGAAATTTCGTGCAAATGCCGATGGGGATGACGTGATGTAGCGCTAGCTTTCCAGAGGACGCGGTGCTACTAGAGGACGTGGTGGTAAAGGACACCCTCTGGTAGATAAGGCAGATGAGGCCACTCCCATTCCAGTCCATCCGCAGCCGTTCGAGCCTAATGGCAGCTCAGCTGGACTGTCGTCACCTACGTTTACGCATGCGCGC
Organism: Lycium ferocissimum; assembly: GCF_029784015.1. Taxonomy (NCBI): domain Eukaryota; kingdom Viridiplantae; phylum Streptophyta; class Magnoliopsida; order Solanales; family Solanaceae; genus Lycium; species Lycium ferocissimum. Next base: position 17,906,827 of record NC_081353.1, read on the forward strand.
CTACTTGCGGAGATACCTGAGTCTTCATCTCAACCGAGCCAGAATGTATGTTCCTCGTGATACGTGATGACATCGATTGGGCAGCGCTTCACGCATCATTATAGGAGGAGCGGCCAGTGAGAAATGCAGATAGTCCCAGGTATCTTAACTTCGACAAGTTTTTAGTCTAGGTTAGTATTTAAAATACTTATTTAAAATATTAAAGTACTTATTTTAAATATATATGTTACTTATTATTTCGAAAATTTTCATATTTTAGGATTCGACGCCAGTGGGTCCATCAGAGCTACCAACTCAGGCGTTTTCTCATGGGCCTGCCGAGCCACAGGTGTCTTCTCGGGAGTCTACCGAGCCACAGGTGTCTTCTCATGAGACTACCGAGCCACATGTAAGATTTTTAGTAAAACTTAATTTTATTCAATATAAGGTGAATATTATTTTAATTTTTTTTAACATTTATTTGGACCTCGAATAGCACACCGCTCCAGTTTCAGCCTCTCAAAGATCTCCTCCATGAGACTACTTTATATTTAGACATGCGAGTAACACCCTGCATCTTTTGGACCCGCCCGAGCCTACTTTTACGAAAACATCCTAATGTGCACCCGTCGATACACAGGTGTGACTTTTTAACAAACATTAATGTATTCAATATAAATAAAAATTGGTACTAATTTTTATATATTTTTCGAGTTCATCCTTCGGCGCACGGTCACATCACCCGATGAGGATGAGGTCTCGCCTCCCCATGTGGATCAGCAAGAGATTCCGAGCGTATAAGCTGGACTAGATCCCAAAAAGAAGCACATTATACTCAAGGGCGCAAGGGCGAGGGGAAGAGGGGATGATCATGGCTTAGAGCACCCTCTTATTAAGAGGAGAAAGGGGGATGGGGACGATGGCGAGGGCAAGGGTAGAGGGAATGGTATTAGCCTTAAGCCTAAAAATTAAAAAACTTAAAGCTAATGATAACAAGTTTACAAATAAAAACTTACTTCGAGCACTTTTCAACCACTAAAACAATGACCCGGACTGCATATCCTTGATGTATTGAGCCAACATTATTAATCGCACAAAAAAACAAGGGTTCTATATAAAATATTGACGTTCCGGAGTCTCGAAGCATGATTAATCCATGGCTAAAGTACAGAAAAAGTGTGAAAATTTAAAAGAAAGAGAGTAATTAACCAAAAACAAAAAAGAAGAAGCAGAATAGCGCAGTAATTTACTGCGCTATTGGACTTAACCGTGTCGTTACGGTTAAGTCCTTTAACGCAGTAAATTGCTGCATTAAAGATACTTTGGTACCACTTTTTTTTATTGGGTATTTTAATTCATTTGCTCTTTTTTTGGATCATTTAGTTTCCAGACTCCAAAGTAAATGCTCTCCATTTGTATTACTTTTCTTGGGGGGTCAGAAAGAGTGCTCTCCATTTGTACTTCACTCCTATTGTTTATGAGGAATCTGATAACCTACTAATTGCTCCATTAAACATATTTTGGTACCACTTTTTTTTTATTGGAGTATTTTAGTTCATTTGCTCTTTTTTTGGGTCATTTAGGTTTCGAACTCCAAAATAAATGCTCTCCATTTGTATTACTTTTTTTGGGGGGTCAGAAAGAGTGCTCTCCATTTGTACTTCACTCCTATTGTTTATGAGGAATCTGATAACCTACTTTCTCCTAACCCAATAAACACAACATATCTATACTTCACTTACTTGATATATAATGTTTGTTTATGCATTTGGTAGTGCTTAAGGAATTTGAGGACCAAAATGACATCAAAATGTTATTCTTGTTTAGTTTCAACTAGCTAATGCGAGGGGTCGTTTGGTAGCTGGTTTAGAGGTGAGTTATGCAATAATAATATATTCAGTGAAATCTCATAAAGTGGGGGTCTGACGAGGGTAGAGTGTACGCAAACCTTACCCCTATTTTGGGAGGTAGAGAGGTTGTTGCCGGTAGACCCTCGGCACAAGGACAAACAATACAAAGTAGTATGAAAACAGAAATAACGGTAGTGAATAAGTCGTATTCTATAAAAAGCATGATAGACCAATTTGGAAAAAAGGAGCGATACCACAAATTAATATGATCACGAGAAACAACAAATAGTAATAGCAGAAATCAAAGGATAAGAAGCTACAAGAGTAATACTACAATTACTAGTATGAAAGAATAAACGGGACGCTCAGCAACCTACTAACCTTCTACACTAATCTGACAAATAAATATTCAATACAAAAGCTACAAGAAAATAATCAAACCCGTAGTCATGAAAGTATAGCACAAACATGTCCAAAATCTAGAAATAACTAATACACAACCGATGTATTTATTAGGGAGCATGAAATTAAAGAAAGGTAAAAGGTTAAAGGAATTCTCAACCAAATTCACAATCTTCAATCTCAACGGGCAAAAGCTGAATCCATGCTCCCCAAGCCTTGTTACCAAACAAGGTTTTTTTTTTTTTTTTTTGTTTTAAGTTACAAAAGTTGTTCTATTTATACCCTAACGACTTAATTGTACACTTAATGAAAGTTGAAATGCAGTACCAGGATCGCTTTTCGAGATTGATTTTTGTTAATAGTGAAATCTCCTTCAAATATGCATTTCCCTTAATTTTGAAATCGCTAATGGCGATTCAGAATCTCTTTTAGCGATTTAGCTTTTGCTAATGGTGATTCCGAGTACCTTCTGTCAATAGCCACTTTTAGTGGTCCAGCTTCTGCCTAATGATGATGCTGCATTTCTGAAAATTGTCACTTGCTCAAATTTTCCCTGCTTAATTTACCATTTTACTTTTAGTGATTTAGAGTTTTCTTGACTTTTAGCATTTCTCTTCTTACGTCAAAACTACAGATTTTGGTTGTTTGATTTTTTTTTTTCTCTCCATTATTTCTATCTTCTCTAACTCTTAATCAATTGTGTCCTGAAACCATGCGAGTTATATAAGAATCTAGTTATACTCATCACTTAAAAGACAACAAAAGATCACGTGAAGATATAATGGTAAAATCCCAACTTATCAAAATATGATTGTCAATAAATGGTATACCAAGACTAAGGTAGTTGAATCTATAATTCTCCCACTAGAGGAAATTAGTTTACCAATAGATGGTAGAATTGTTACCGCGCGCCTCACCTTTTAAGATTGATATAGTAGATGTCAAGGATGATCCTAAGAATAAAGATATAAACAGATTAATTCAACGGAATAATTATACCAGTCACCTTTTAAGGATAAACCAAGCTCTTCTTACAATGACAAAAATAAAAAATTGGAAACCCATCCAATATTTAAACGGAAAAGGGCCAAAATTACCCCTGAACTTTGAAAAATAATTAAGTTGAAATCGTTAATGGCGATTTAGGGCAGAATCTCTTTTAGCGATTACCCATCCAAATAATTTTTTATTTAAAATAACTCAATCCAGAATTTTTTTTTTCCAAAAAAATAATAAGGAATTATTTTTATATTTTTTTTGGAAAAATTATCCGTATTATTTTTGCTGAAAAAAAAAAATTCGGGTCGGATTGAGTTATTTTAGTGAGTAAAAAATTATTTGAGGGTAAAATAATTTTGAAGGGCTAAAAAAAAAAGGTAAGTTAGATAATCGAATTTAAAGATATATAGATGTCAAGGATAATTGGCCCAAAGATAACGAACTTTTAAATATTTTTTGAAATGACAAAAATTTTTCCGATATTTAAATTTCCAGAATTTTCAAAAGATAAATTCCCCAAACTTATTGATAAGCTTGAAATCACAGAAGATCTTTTAGAAAAGATTAATGGAAATTTAAAGTTAAGAGACGATAAAGTCATAGAAACAATAGCTGAAAAACCTTGATAATGAAATTAACACGTTAGGTTCTAGATATTCCAACAAAAAGAACTATTTCAAGAGACCCTCTTTTCCAGATATGCAGTATGAAGAAAATGAGTTTTTATCACATATTTTTATCACATACTTCACACTTTGGAAGTGAAACTTCTGAATGGAATATTGATGGACTCGCAGAACATCAAATATATAACAAGTTACATAAATGGGAATGACCATCATCACGGCTTATAAAATGAAAAATAATATAAATGTCCAAAGGAGAAAGATATAAATAAAAAACGAGATAATCAAATTACATAATAAAAAATGAATTAACTTTCGGAAGTTTAGTTGGATGATGAGAGTTTAAGATGCCAAAGTCGTGCAATCACAAGATCCATATGTAATAGTCTTTTTATTTGCACATCGATTTCGTGGTTGCTATTCTTGAGTAATGATCATAATGCGCAGCATTTTATTTTAATTTCTTTTTTTTATTGCCACTAAATTGTAGTGCCAATAGAAAAATACATTTGCCACTCCTAAGTGCACTACAAAAAGATAAATAATTAGGAAGAGGAAAAAGAAATTTAATGCCATATGATCAAGAAGTCATAATTTGTGAACCTATGTTAAAGAGAAGATAGATCAAATTTCTGACATTGAAAAAATATCTATGAAAAACCAAACTCGATGTTGACAGTGGAATATTTATTCACTCTATAATAATTGTGGACCAAATTAAATCATATGCCCAGAATAAATATGACATAATAAGAAGTCTATTGACTTGGTCATAAAGTTGATTGATCCCGTTTATTTGGAAATAAATATATTTCGTCTCTTTAATTTAAAACTGTAAGAAATAAGGGGTGGTTTGCTTGCTGGTTAGGAAATGATTTATCTATGTATTAAATACTGCTTGTATCATGTTTGGTAGCATTTTTTTTCTTGTTATGTATAAAATTCAATACACCAAATACGGTGTTTGGTTAGTCATTTAGAATCCCATATAACTAATACATGTATAAGTTATGAAGAAATTTATATATATTTTTTATGCAGGATAGAAGATGGAATAACGACCGGTAGCTGCATAACTAATCTTTACATAACTAATTTATGTATTATTAATAACTGCATAACTCTAACCAGCAACCAAACGACCCCTAAGTAGGCGTTTGGCCATGGGATTTGGGGTTCAAATTTGAAGTTTTGATTTGAAATCAGCATTTGTTTATAAATGTAAACAAAACTTCGACTTTAATTTCAAATCCCGATTTGAAATCTCAAATTGTGATTTGAAATCTCAAATTCAGCAAAAAGTAAGATTTCAAATTTCAAGTTGCGATTTCAATTGATGTGAAGCAATTGTTTGTACCATGTGATAGAATTATATTAAGCAAAACTAGTTATTACTATTATTGATTTGTTAGACCAGTGAATCTTTCTAAAATTATATGTATTTGAAAGTTTGTAATAACTTGTAATCGCAACATATATTTATTTATAAAGACAATATAGAGATATGTGATTTCTTAATATGATGCCTTAGGATATTTTGATACTTTAGTTCTGAATTATGATTTACGCATTTAGTAAGATCGTACAAGAATTGAGAAAGTTTTGATAGTTTTCACAAAGTGTGGGGTTCTCATATTTATGAAGAAAACTATTACTGTACAATTTAAAAATTCAAAAATTCAAATTACATTTCTATTATATATAAGCGTGGAGGAGGGACGAACATAGCTCCTCCAGCTTGAACCATGAGCTTCACAAATTGTACACGCAATGATTTCTTGTACCATAAGCTATATAACTTGTACACTTTATTCAACTTTTTTTTATATCCCACGTAGACATATGTGATAGTACTTAATATTTATTCTCTTCTCATGTATAGACGTATGCAATTCAATTTAATTCTCCGACACATTTATTTCCTCCGTGCACTTTTACTTGTTCACTTTTAACTTTTCGTGTTCTTGCTGAATATTTATTCTCTTCTCATGTATAGACATATGCAATTCAATTTTAATTCTCCTACACAAATTTATTTCCTCCGTGCACTTTTATTTGTTCACTTTTGACTTTTCACATTCTTTAAGAATTAATAAATCTCACATGGATATATGCCATAATACTGAATATTTATTCTCTTCTCATGTATACACGTGTGCATTTCAATTTTACTTCTCCAACACATATTTATTTCCTCCGTGCACTTTTGACTTTTCACATTTTTGCTGAATGTTTATTTTCTTTCCATGTATACATGTATGCACTTCAATTTTAATTATCCAACACATAATTATTTTCGCCGTATACTTTTACTTGTTCACTTTTAGCTTTTCAAATTATTTAAGAATTAACAAATGAAGTACTCCTTCCGTCTCATATTTCTTGGGCACATTACTTGACTTTTCACGTTCTTTAAGAATTAATAAATGAAGTACTCTCTTCATCCCATATTACTTGGAAACCAACTACTTTTTTATCCCAAGTGGTCATATGTCATAATATTGAGTATTTATCTCTTCTCATGTATACATGTATGCACATCAAATTTATTTTTTCAACACATTTATTTTCTCCGTGCACTTATACTTGTTGACTTTTGACTTTTCAAGTTCTTTAAGAATTAATAAATGAAGTACTCCTCCATCCCATATTACTTAGCCACATTACTAAACTAATTTTTTACCGAATATTTATTCTCTGCTCATGCATATAAGTATGCACTTCAATTTTAATTCTCTGACACATATTTATTTCCTTTGTGCACTTTTACTTGTTCATAAATGAAGTACTCAACATTACTAAAAATATATGTCCAAAAATTATTTTAATTCTCCTACACATAACTTGTTCACTTTTGACTTTTTACGTTCTTTGAGAATTAATAAATAAAGTATATATTTTATCATAATATCCATATTTATCGGTGTATAGTCTCAATAGCATCAGAAAATGATTTGAAAATGAGTAATTAATGTGAAGGATAAAATAAGGAGAAGAATTTTTTTTCTTTTGATATGTTAATGTGGACAAGTAAAACTGAAGGGAGAGAGTGACTTTTATCCCCGTTTTCCTTCTTTGTCAATACTTTAAACGTGAAGAGAGGACAAATAATAGCAATGCAAATTTGGACCAAAAGTTATTTTAATTTTTCTACACATAACTTGTTCACTTTTGACTTTTTAAGTTCTTTGAGAATTAATAAATAAAGTATATATTTTATCATAATATCCATATTTATTGGTGTATAGTCTCAATAGCATCAGAAAATGATTTGAAAATGAATAATTAATGTGAAGGGTAAAATAAGAAGAATTTTTTTTTTCTTGATATGTTAACGTCGACAAGTAAAAGTGAAGGGAGGGAGTGACTTTTATCCCCATTTTCCTTCTTTGTTAATACTTTACTTATTTACTCTCCTTTACAATCTCTGATTATTGTTTCTTTACATTTATAAAATGTATTACTTTATATTTTCGTTTCAGAATTAAAATTTGGTGATTTATGATATAACATATATCTTTCTAATTTTGATTTCTTTTGTAACAATTTGTTTTATCTATAATTGTTAATATAAAAAATTATAATATATTTTTTAATTAATTTAATAAAAATATTTTATTAGTTTTGCTTTTAAAAAATCCAATATATACCACAATGGTTCTTATGTTTGGATCTAAACGGTTACTTAATTGAAATTATATCAACTCCGTCGTATACATATAAAATATTAAAGAATTTAAAAGAAAAAAATTTAGAATCAAAATATTAATTTTCCCTCATATTCTTACTAATTTTCTTTTACATCGATGAACAACTTTCATTGTCGTGATAATGAGAAAAAAATCCGACTCTTTCCATCTCAAACACTTAATTCCATCTACTCTATTTTTTAATTATAACTAAAGTGATGGTACATAAAATATATTTTGTATATGTTGCTATATATAATAATAATTAGAATGTTTTTAAAAGTTATTTTTAAAATACAAACCTCAAAGATCGGTTAATTAAAGTGAATAAATATGTTCGATTCGTGTATCGCACGGGCATGTATGGCTAGTTATGACCTGAAGTCATGTACAAACAGGCCCCAAGTGTTTGATAATTGATAATGACAAAGACCAACATTTCTGGAAGGGTAAAAATGTACACTCAGAAAGAAAATGATTGAAGTTATCTACTAGTAATATTATGATTTTTATTTGTGAAGTGTTTATATTCTCCTCCTCCACTGAAAAACCAGAGGTGTGCTCCTCTTCCTTGTGAGGGAGAACCAGAAAAGTGAAAGACAGAAAACTTGTTCTTTCCTTTTTTCCTTTCTCTATCCCTTAAACCCCAACACCTCATATTCATACTAGATTCAACCAAAACAGTGTATTTGTGGGCGTTTAGTTAAGGATAAAAAGTGGACAGTCAAACAGAAAACCCCATAAAAATTCAATCTTTTTGTGTGTTTGAAGAGAGGGAAAGAGATTTAAGAGAACCCCAAATTAAAAATTCAATCTTTTTTTCTCTCTTTGTGTGTGTAAAATGGGTGAAGTGAAGGGAAACAAGAAAAGACTATCTATAAATCTTTCCCTATTTGCCCTCACTGATCAAAGCAGCAACAAATCTCCTAAGAAGTTTGAGGACCCAAATGGTGATGTTGTTGGTCTTGGAATTGTAGCAGCTATGAATAAGAAGAGTAATAATAACTGTAGTAGTAGTAGTAGTAGAGCTGCAATTCTTGCTATATCTCCAAGATCAACTACTACAAACCCAATCCCCATTTTCACATCTAATAATAGCAGTCCTAAGAAGAAAAAGAAGAGTAAGAGGCCTAGTATTGAAGAGTCTGAGGAGTATACTTGTGTGATATCTCATGTGGGTAGTAATTTGATTAAGAAAAGGGAGTACTTTGATGGTCAATTCATTGGAAACAACAACTCTAATGCATACCAGAAAGCTGCTACTGCTTCTCTCAATCATGGTGCTGATACAGCAATGTTTATGATGGCTGATTTCTTGAGTTCTTGTTTCCTTTGCAAGAAGCAACTTCAAGGGTTGGACATTTTCATGTACAGGTTAGAATTTCATATGCTATTTCTGATTCTTTTTTCTACTTCGATTATCACATGATTTTGTGATAGTTACGTTGTTGTTCCTTTTTTCTGACTGCTTTGTCATGCTTTATATAGTATTTTGCTATGACTTCTTTGTTTTCGCTATTTCTTTTTTTCGGACGGCTTTGGTTTGCTTTTCTTTGTGCCAGAGTGTCTATTGGAAACAACCTCCCTACCTTGTATGGTCTGTGTATACTCTACCATCCCCAAACCCCACTTGTGGCATCTCACTGGGTATGTTGTTGTTAATGATTATATGCTAGTGATTACATTTTGTAATACTCTTTTGGATCTGAGATTTAAAGGCTGATTTTTTTTGGGAACCCCTGTTTAAATTCCTTGCTAAATTTCCATTTTTATGTTTCATATCTAAGTATGTTTGTTGTTACCTGTTTCGAATATAGGGTGACTTGAAGCTTTATTTTTGATAAGAGGACCTAGTTATAAGGCTTTATGGTCAATTTTCCCTTTAATGATTTGATCTTATTTATCAAAAGAATGAAATAACCCGTGCATTCTTTCAAACCATTTTCTTGAGCCGAGGGTCTATCGGAAACTACCCCTCTATCCCACAAAGGTAGGGGTAAGGTCCGCCGTCCGCGTACACCAACCCTGTCCAGACTCCACATTATACTGGGTATGTTCCTTGTTTTATCAAAAGAGCAAAATAGTAATGATTTGATCTTGTGTGTTTTATTACTTTATATGCGGGTTGTGTTCTCCTTTGCTATCAAAAAGTGTATTGATATGCTTTTGCTTTGAAATGGTTCTTGGTGTTTGAGCAAAATGGTTAACTGAATTAGTTATTCCATACTTTGGCTGGATTTTAAGGAGAAAAATGTTTCTTCAACTGTGGACCCTGCAGAAGCTTCATGTTTGATGGCTCCATGAATATCTTATCTTGTTTACTTTTTTCTTTTGTTATCATTGATCAATGCTAGTTGGAACATGTCGAGGAAATTAATCTTTTCCTTTAAGCTGTAGTTTTGCCCTCGTGAAGCAGATCTGATATTTGCGGTCGTTCAAATCTGATTTCAGCAAGGTTCTGTTGATTGAAGTTTATGGTTAATTCTTTATGGAATTGTGCAGTCTGATCTGATCTGATCTGGGGAAATCGAAAGTTTTAATAAACAAAATCTGAAAGCTTTTAGATTGTGTGAGGCGTCTCGTCTATAACTTTAAAATGTTAGAGCCAAGATACACCTAATAATTTATTTGTAGATCTGCAACACGTTCTTCCTGGGGTGCTTAACCACAGAAATATTTGTTTTAGGCCTGCATTAGACCCCTTTGGTGAGACCCGGAAGTTATTAGCATGCATTCTTGGAACTTTTGTGATGTCAAGCTTCCTAACCTGCTTTGTGTGTGTTAGTATTTTGTCTACTAAGGACCATATACCTATCTATATGGAGAGAGTTCTATCTATGCATCGGCCTAGACTATCCTCTATCCGATAGATATGTCCCTATGAGCGACTACGCCGATCTTTATATGTTTTGACCACGTCCCTCAGCTCTGCTCAATGCCCTGGGTTCTTGATATTCAGGATGTGTGTATACTGTTTCCTACTCCACCTTAAGCGATATACCTACATTTGTATTTCTTGCAACTCTTTCTTTCTTGATCAATTGTAAATCTTGCCGCTGCTTAAGCATCGGTGGTGAATTCTGTAATATTGATCACAACTGCCATAGTAAATTGGATCCTTATCTACTTCCCATCTTGCTTTCTGGTGTCTATTTGTATTGTTTATCTTGATTAATTAGCAGTAGTCTTGGTCTGTTGGCATCTTCTTCCAACTTGCATAACTTATTGATTTACATCATCATTGCATACTTGAATATTATGAGAAGAAGAATCTTTCTCATACGTTTTGGATTAGGGCAGGTTTGCTTGAATTACACACTGAAGTCATATCTCTCAGACTGTCGCTTACAATCCACTCAACTTGATTAATAATATCAGTGTTCCTATCTCTAGTGATGTTATTTTAATTGCTGAAATAAACTAATTGCACCAGGGCCTTATATTATATTCAGAAGTCTCCTTTAGCTTGCTTCCTGTTAGGAACTGCCGAGTTTGCATTACTTAATTTGCTGGGAGCAGTTGGGTCTAAGTTTGAGATATTAAAAGATCGTTTCCGTAGTTTTAAGCAACTTATCTTGAATTGTGACCACCAGATGGTTTTGCGGCAACATATTGATTGTGTCGACGTAATGTAAGCTGGGTATTTTAGTTACCTGTTGCTTTCTTTGTTTGCAATTTAATTCTCCCATCTTATATTCGCCTCGCTAGTTGTAAACTTGTTGCTGTACTATTAAGTTGGCCTTGCTGGTGGAAATCTTTTAGTTAGCTTTCTTTGTCAACACAATTATTCAAATTTATAATGTGTGAAGCTTTAGGTAGCTTTCTTTGTCAACACAATTATTCAAATTTATAATGTGTGAAGCTTTAGGTAGGAAAATTTCACATGTTTTTTGTTTGTTCACTAAATTTAGGCAGTTCCCTCCAGGTAATATGTGACAGGAATCTCCAATACATCTTGTTTCTATATGCATGTGGTCTGTATTACTTTATTCAGGGAATATCTTATAGGCTAAAAATACATCTTTCTCTTCTGACCTGTTATAGGAAAAATTTCTTTTATGAAAAAAGATCTATTTTTTTCAGTCTTTCAAGCTTAACAGATAACAAGTTCTTCCCTTTACTATTTACAGAGGGGAGAAGGCATTTTGTAGTGCAGACTGTCGTTGCACACAAATATCGATCGATGAACACAAAGAGAAATGTGGTTCTGGAGCCATGAAATCACTTAGCGACTACTCTGCTTCTCCTTGCTCTGGTCCAATGCAGTTTTTCACTGGTGTAGCCGTGGCATAACTCAATTGTATGGTACCTCCAACATTACATAATAAATAAATAAATAAATAAATAAATAAAAAGGTATGATATATATGTATATCGGTTTTGAAAGGTACCCGAATAAGTGTTGGTACCCGCCGGCTTTTAAGAAAGATTTTTTATGTTAAGGACATTCTGAGCAGGCAATCTCTGCAACTCAGAGAGTATGAAAAAACATTCTGGGAAAGCATGTAATGAAGTTTGTTAGAAGCTTAGTAAAGTGGGTAATATGCCATTCCAAAGGCCCATGGACGGACAGATGCAAATATTACATTTTAAATATAAGTTGGAAATCAATAAAATACTTTTTTGAGTCTTGATTTCTCTTATTCACTTCTGTGCCTGACCCTTTACTGCCCTTTTTCACATGACTGACTTACAATTCACGCCAAATCAATAAATCGAATTAAAGAGGAAAAAATCAACTAGTGGTTTGGTATTGAAAATCAAATTCGTCCATAATTATTTTGGTTTGGTTGGGTTTTAACAACCAAACTGACATTATATTTATAAAAACTTTAAAAAATATTTAAATTTTATTTAAAATATTTATTATAATGTTTTGTGAGTATTTTTTTGAACTTTTCTATAATTTGTGTTTTTTAACATATTATTTCAAGTTTGAACTTACAATTTTTGATGGTATAATAAGTCTTTATAAAATTATAGCCCATAAACATCTAGCACCTCAAATAACGTCCAAGTTCGGTTTTAATTAATTAGGGATACTTAAAATAGGTTAATAAGATGATAACGCGTGTCTCTTTGTTAAATGAGGGGTATGTATGTTTCAAAAAAGATAATGATAGAGGTATATTTAGACCGAAAGTATGACGAGCGGTATATTTAAATCATTTTTGCTAGTACAGGGGTATATCTGGCCTTCTGTTATTTTGATTGTTGGTGACATTATATTTTAACATAATCATGATTTATTTCGCATTTTTTTTATATTTTCTTTGGAAGCCTCATATAATTATTGTATCTTACTAGGACAAAAGAAATGTTTGGAATTGTTAGTTACTCTAAAATCAATTTATATGACTCTCTTTTCTTTTTAGTTAGCCTCAGAAAGAATGACATCTTTTTATATTTAGTAACAATTTAATTTTAAATTTACCCTCAATGAAATGATTTCTAGCCACACAAATTTCTGATTTTGTTTAGGTATCAATTGCAGCCTCCATCATTTTCCTTTATTTAGTTAACGCTCAATCAAACACCTTCATATAAATTTTACTTGAAAGGAAAGACATATATTGTGTCAAAAAGACTTTACCTACTTGGTAACATAATAATGCAGTAAAACATGACTTACAAACATAGCTAAATGCTGATTGTTATCCTAATTTGGTAACCTAGACGTAAATAACTTTGTTATAATCGGTTAAAATATAGTAATAATATGTAAAAGTTTTTTTATATTTATACTGTGTATATATTTTCACTAAATTATTATTGCAGAAAAGGACTTGTCGTGTAAGATAGCTTGCCTTTTATTGCAGAAAAGGACTTCTCATGTAATATAGTTTGCCTTTTGTTGACTATTTTCTGGAGAGTTCAAAGAAAGCAGAATTTGGTAATTACTCGAATTGGATCATCTTTTGATGACTCTTCTTTCACCCTCGTTAGGGCCTGTTTGGACAGCCATCCAGGTAATTAAAATTGGGTATAATTAAATGTAATTATACAGTTTGATCTATTTGTTTGATTAAATAATTAAAGTTACGTGTAATCGAAACAATTGAGTGTAATTGAGAGGCGATGCAAGAGTGGAAATTTGATCGAACGTAATCACATATTGCATTTGGAGCTACTTTTAGTTTTTATTTTTTATTTTATTTTAATTTCTTTTCTTTTCTAATTTATTTTTTCTTTTTTATTTTAATTTTTTTTATTTTTTTAAAATATATTTTTTATTTTTTTAATTATTTATCTTTCATTTCTTTTCTTCTCAATCCCAACATTTAGTTGTTATGATTTGCATGTAATTACTCGTATTTTTTTATTTTTTATTTTGTTATTTTATTAATTTTAATAAATCGCGCAATTATTCTAATTTTTGAAACTACACCTCTTAATATCAAAAGAATTAGTCATTAACAAACTTGACATATAATGAGTGACTTTATTAATGTAGAATTTCGTGATGAATGAGGTTATGGACTTTATTTTTCCTTTCTTTTGAATTATATTTACTTAAGTCACGTTGGAAATTATGTAATGTTGGAATTTGAGATAAGAATATTATGTTAAACTTTTTCTTTTGGATTTTGTATTTTGAATTTAAGTTATATTTTTTATTTTAATTTATTTGCTTTAGTACTATTGACTTCTTATTTTACATTACATGTTGTTTATTTTTCACTTACAGTTGATAGATTTTTTTGTCAAACATTTGAATAATGTTATGGTATTATATTTATAAATATTTTTTTTGTCAAACATCCCATCCATGATGTGCTCACAAAAAAAGTCTGCTTTTAAGCTTTATAATTAATTAAAATTAAAATATTATTAATTTAAAAATTATATATCGATTATATTTTACAATATTAGTTACAAATATATGATTATTAATTAATATATTTTCAAGAAACAATGTGTTATTAAATACTCCTCACGTGATAAAAAAAAGTCAATTACTCATTTGCACACACCACTTACAAACTACTCACTCCAAGAAAAAAATATGTAAATTGACTAAACTACCCCTAATTAAATAGGCATTGAGATTTGATAACATAACACTTAATAGAGGCAAATCTGGAAAGATAAGGTTAATTGTTTCTGATTTGTAAGTGGACCTTTTTTTGACCCTGGGAAGAAAAAGGAGAAGTGGACACTTTTTTTTATCCGGAGGGAGTAACTAATTTAATATCATTTATAAAGGCACATATGTTTTAATACTCCCTCCGTTTCAATTTACGTGAACCTTTTCGGACTATGAGGGTCAAACTTTATAACTTTGACCGTGAATTTTGACATAGATTTTTCAAGTTTGTAAAAATAAAATTTATATATTTAGAAACTACATAAAAAGTACTATAAGTCATGATAATTTATAATTCAAATAATTTTAAAAAATGTAAAAAAATGTGGTCAATGAAACACCTCGTAAACTCCCCAAATAGTAAAAAGCTCACATAAATTGAAACTGAGGGAGTATTAATTTTAAATTTTTGATAATTAAATTTTATTTTTTAATTTAATAAACTGTGTAATTACACTTGTGCAACCAAACAACACACTTGTAATTACACTGTAATTACATTATGACAAACAAACAGGTCGTTGTAATTACAATACTATATAATTACTAGGCTGTGTAATTACTACCTTAGTAATTACACCAATTCCAATTACCATGTGGCTTTCCAAACAGACCCTTAAGAAAATCTTAATCATGGTTAAATAACTGAAATTTTGCTTGATCAGATTTTGGCCATCCAACTTTTCCTAACCAAGAACTAATTTTTATAGGGCTGTAGCATGTACCCAAGTTGGCTAAGAGAATACAAAACTAGGATTAATTATTGAAATTAAAAATTATCGATATATAAAGTAGTTTCTGTAAGGGGAATGTTTTTACTTTTTACAACTTATTTTAGCTTTATATATTTACATGCTCCTCATTTGGTTATAAGTTCACACTTTAATATTTTAACCTTAAAAAAACCCATATGATATTCTAGGGGTTAAATAAAAATAAATGTTGCAAAAATCCAAAGATGAACGAGAATGAAAAAAATAACTTTATATAGGTAAAACTGTGTGGTGGTGAACTTAAAAGTTGGATATAATTCATCTCAGGAGATTCTTTTTACTAATTAAAATTTCCAGTTTATTTTCCTGCGTAAAAAAGCTATGCAAACGACAAGTCTGTATGAAAAAGAGAAAGATGATTTATATATCTCACACTAGCTAGTTGTTGGAGGCCCCGGCTTAAACTCAAAATATAAAAACAATTTTTTTTTTTTTGGATTGCCCTTCATATGGACTGGTCTATAATTTTTGCCCTTGCTTCTTATTTAATGAATTTTTTGATTGAAATCTGCGTATTCGGCTTTTTCTGAGGCTCTGCATTCCGAGTTCGATCTCCAATTAAGTTAAAAAAAAAAAAAAAATTCGTAGGTGACATAAATGAAGTTATCTGACATATAAGTTGCATGTGTAGTAACTCATTCGCTTGGCATAAGTTTAAAGAAACTTTGCCTTGTTTGCATAAGTTCGGTAGAAGTGAGGATTATGCCGAATAACTTAATTCTCACAGAACTTTGAATGAGAACAGAGAGTTTACATGTAACATTTAATTTTTCTTATTAGATTATGAGATAGATTAACATTGATCAAACATATAACATGTGTGTTGAACAATAAATAGTAGCCTAAAGAAATGCAAAATAAATCCATTTTGGATTTTTTCTTAATATTAAAATAGTTTGGGTCATAGGGATAGATTTAGTCATTTCACCATGGGGGCAAATATATAGGAGTATATTAGTACATAAATATAACACTTATATAATTTAGATATACAATCCAATCTCTTGCTCTATATTTTTAAAGGAGGTACACGAAAAGTCATTGCATCCGGCCAATTTAAAGAAATATAAAATGAAAAGGCTTGAATCCTCTTAGAGTATCGCTACAACTTTAAAAATATAAAACAAAAAAAATAAAAAAATGAATGGTCCGTGAAAATGTAGAATTTATGGAAATTGAAAAAAGAAGATAAAATATGTGCATGTAATAGAGCAATATGTGGGATCCTAAGCAAACTTTTGGAAAGAATTCAAGGACATTTGTCAATTGTTTGTTGCTTCTTAGACACCACCTTTATCGCTTCTTTATAATTGCCATCAAACTTTTAAAAATTTACCAAGCTATCCAAATAAAGGCCAAAACAGGAGCAAAAATGAAAGTTCAAAAGATGTGACGACTACAAAACTCATGAATCTTCACTTATATAATATTAAATTATGTAATAACTTTTTAGTTCAAACAAGATCGAGTTTTCTACCAAACTTATGTCACCTATAAGCCAACACTTCAAATAGGTAACTAACAAGTCAAGTAGAGTAAATGTAGACCTAAGGCAGTCAACATTAGAGGACATATTAATCATAAGCTAGCAAATGTTTAACATTCTTTTAGTGCAAATATAAGAACAAAGAGGAGATAATGTGAAAAATGGAGTGTACACAATAATTCTCTTATTCTATTTTAATGCCTAACAAGAAGCCTTTTCTTAGAATTTGTTCTTCCAAGTTCAATTATCAACATTGTCACTTTGTCTCTCAAAAAAATTCTCAAAATACCAGAAATGAAAGGTGTAGATATGAAGTGACAGTAGAAATATGCACAATTCCATATTCAATCATTCAAGCAAAACTCAAAACACTTCACATGTCTTTAATAAAAGGCCAAACCCATCGCCAAAATTTCTCGTGGTGGCTCAATACTTCTTTCACTCGAACACTTTGCCGAGTGACTTCATTTAATGACTTTAGGTGGTCAACAGATGTTTCATTTAGACACTTTTTACACAATTTCAGAATTAGTTGAAGCGCGTATTGCCAAGCGCCTCCTTCGTGAAAAAATAAACGAATTCGTATGGGACACGTGGAAATTTTATTTTTTCAAAAAAAACTTTTTATTTAATTTTCTTTAGAATTTCCATCCACAACCCCCCCCCCTCCCTCCAACCTTCCTGCGTCTTCTTCACCTAGATCCCCACCATTGCAATTTTTTTTTTTTTTTTTTTTTTTTTACTTCTTCTTATTTCTCTCTCCTTCCCAACAATTCCTCCACCACCGCCTTGCCACCGCAACACCACCACCAATATCCAACCTTCTCCTCCTATCATTCTTTAACGTGGCCAGTTAAATCAATAAAAAAATTATGTATCAGCAAAAAAAAAGTAAAGAAAGGACATGGATTTTTCAAAACTCAAAACTCCATCTCAACCTCCTCTTTTCAAGAACTCAAATTTAAATTCAGCAACTAACCGGTAGAGAAGAGCATTAGTAGTAATTCAAAAAGCCATAACAAGGTTGAGTTAAAGAGAATTTTTGCAACATTTGACAAGAACAATAATGGGTACATAACAATCACTCAAGAGAATGTATGACTTTTGATGATATTTTTTATAATTGCTCCTTATTTCTTAATAATTTAATAAGGTCCACCAATTTTTTAATTCCATATTTTTAAGCAATTTGGAGAAGGAGAAGTGTGGGGAAGAGGGTGTGTGCTGCCATTTTTTCAAAAATTTGGAGAAGGAGAAGTGTGGGGAAGTGGGACCCTCATAACTAAATAAAGACGAACCAAAAAAAAAAAATAGTTGAAAATTAAGAAAAATATGTTCCCAACTTCAAAATAGCCTTTTCACGCGCCTATATGAGGTGGAACTCACCCAAATTGTCATATCAGTAATAAGTGTCTAAATGGAACGATTGCCTCCAAAGTGTCTGGAACGAGTCGGCAGGGTGTTCAAGTGAAATAAGTGGCTGACCACAAGAGGCTGGCGATGGGTTTGACCTTAATAAAAGGCACGGTTACTAAAAGACCGTGTTGACTTTCAAGTATGAATGTATATTACTCCCATGACCCAATTTATGTGACACACTTTTTTTTTAATCTGTCCAAAAAAGAATATCATGTTTCTATAATTAGAAATAATTTAATTTATGAGTTGATTTACCTTTCCATAAATATCTAAGGCTTATTTTGGACCGCATATTTTAAAAGTCATGATTTCTTTTTTTAAACTTTGTACCTAATCAAATAATGCCACATAAATTGGGATGGAGAGAGTAATAATTTTTTAATAGTGTCTTAAGGCAAACACGTAGTCGCCGTAAATTTTAAGTGAGAAATAGATAATTGAATATAGTAACGACATCAGAAATTCCTAAGGGGTCGTTTGGTAGATAGTTGAAATTGTCCCGGGATTATAATTCCGGGACTAATTTATCCCATCTATTGGGATTATTTTATACCATCTAAAAGATGGTATAAAAAAATCACGACAAGATAATGATAAGAAGGTATAAGTTAAGATAATCCACAATGGCCAATTTTTTAATCTTAAGTTTTGATACTGAGGTATAAATTTATTCGGGATAAATTTATCACCTTCTACCAAACATGAGATAAAAGTATCTTTTAATATCCCGCCTTATACCTTCTACCAAACGACCCCTAAGAGAATAAAAGAACACGTAAATGCTGAAACTTCCTTCAGTTTAAAGGAAATTCAACCGTACATGATATTTATATATATATATATATATATATATATATATATATATATATATATATAACTTTTTAACCTTATTTGCCCTGTGTAATTTTTTAGATGAAAAAGATTTAACTGAACCCTTTACAATTAGCTCCACCATTTAGCACCAAAAAAGAAAAGAAAAAAACTCCACCACTTTACGCCAACATCCTTTTGTACATTTAGCCATTATCACTTTGTCTCTCAAAATGGGTCTCAAAAAGATCAGAAATGAAAGGTGTAGATATGAAGTGACAGAAGAAATATGGACATTTGTCCATATTCAATCATTTAAGCAACTCAAATGACTTCACAAGTTCACATGTCTTTTACAAAAAGCTTGGTTACAAAAAACCATGTTGACTTCTCAGTATGAATGTGTATTAGTATACTTTTATTGGTGTCTTAAAATAAACACGTGTTCACCAAAAAATTTGAAGTAGGAAACAGATAATTGCATGCCGTGGCGGACCAAAAATTCTTGGAAAGGAATTACAAAAATGCTTTATCTAGAAGTTCCCATCATTTTAAAGAAATTTAACAATTTATAATATCCACATCTATCTATCTATCTATCTATCTATCTATATATTATAAAAGTACGAATAATTTTCGTTAAATGTTGAACGATCAAAATATCCTCTAAATATCAATCGACTTTTATGTCCTTAAAATTTAAGTTAAGCTAGGATAAATTGTAATTTATCTACTTTGATTTTAGATAATTTGGGCGAAAGGAGGAGTTAAAAGTAGATAAGGAGTATAATTATTCCCGGATGCTAACCACCGCTAGTATGCATTGTTCAAAGGATAGTACATACACTAATAGCATTGTATAAAATATTATTTTAAAACTTTAAAAATCTGTTTATTTTGAAAATCAACTTTTTTTAAATCTTTTCAAAAAAATACTTTTAATTGAAGGTTTTAATTACAATCAATCTAAAAACACTTATGTACAATAATTTGTGTTTGACCAAGATTTTCAAAAAGTACTTTTAAACGTCAAATTACGAATAAGGACATGAATAGATTTACTTAATAATAATAGTACTATTAAGTTGATAAATACATTATATATTTATTACTCCCTCTGTCCCAAAAAGATTGTCTTAGTTTGATTTAACACGAAATTTAAGAAATAAAGGAAGACTTTTGAAATGTGTGGTCCAAAATAAATCTTAGATATTTGTGTGGCTGTAAATCATCTCATAAAGTTAAATTGTTTCTAAATATAGAAAGGTGCCAATCTTTCTGGGACAAACTAATAAAGAAAGTAGGACAATTTTTTTTTGTGACAGAGGGAGAATGAAAGAATATGATTAAACTTTCATTATTATTTAAGTAAAATATGAAAATTGCTTGATTCATTCAACGTAATTAAATATATCAAACGCGAGTCCACAAATATATGGGAAAAATATCACCCCAAAAATCACATATTATAGTCTACCCTAAAATAAGAAGAAATACTTATACATGAGAAGAGTTGCTAATGATATCATCCCTAATTTGATCACGCAACAACTCCATAACATTAGTAGACGTGCCTTGCATTTCTGAATGAATGCCTGAATGCCCTCCTTCTTCCTCAAGCTCTGGCTAGGGGTGTTCATGGTTCGGTTTGGGTCGGTTATTGGTTAAAACTATAACCAAACCAATTTAGTCGGTTTTTAAATGTCTAAAACTATAACCAAACCAAGTAAAATAATAACCACCGGTTTGGTTATTGTCGGTTTGGTTCGGTTTTTCAATTTATGACTAGTGATAATTCAAATATTCTCTCTCTACATTCTTCAAATTTCTTATGAAGCTCTTTTTTTCCTCACGGCCCACAAGGGCGAACTTTGTTGCATATCGAGGGAAAGACATCTCGATGGCAATGTAAAATGAAAAGAGATAGTAGGATTTTTACTTTTTTACCCTTATGCTTACGACTTATTAGAGTTGGGCTTGGATTGTTGGACTTGGATATATTCTTTTAAGACATGGGCTTTAAAAATAAGTAGATCAAAATTAAATTAATAATTAAAAGGTATAAAATATCTTTAATTATTTATGAAAAGTTAATATTATACATATAAATAATTATAAATTTTATGTATATAATTATCGGTTTGGTTCGGTTATTTATTCGGTTATTTTTTACTATAACCATAACCAAACCAAATATTATCGGTTTTTTCAAATTTAAAATCAAACCAAACCAAACCAAATGTCGGTTTTTTTATTCGGTTTGGTTAAATTTTCGGTTTGGTTTTTGGTTTTAACCAAAAGCGTAGAACGGCCTAATACTCCGGCATAATGTCTTCATTTGCATAATGGTCGAACTCAACATCAGTGGAAGAATTTCTTCGTATGAAATTATGTATAGCCATTGTAGTTGTAACAAGATGAACCTGAGTGTGAAACTTAAACGATGGCATTGAACGTAAAATGGAAAACCAGTTTTTCCAGACCCCAAAAATTCTATCAATTTTACATCTCAAACTAGAGTGAAAAAAATTGAAAATCTCATTTGGATTTCTGAAACTTGAATTACGTCCAAAGTCAGGAAGATGATAACGTTCACCCTTATATGGTCCTAAGTAGCCCAACATTGTTGGATATCCTGAATCCACTAAATAATAGTTACCTAATTCAAGTTAAAAAAAAAAAAGTAATTAATATGAAAATAATTTCTACACAATAGGAATTTACAAGATATAATATTAGGTTCACTTACTTGTTGGAGGATGTGGAAAGCTAAGATCTTGTATTCTGAGTGCTTGATCAAATATTCTAGCATCATGTGCAGTACCTTCCCACCCAGGCTATACAAATGTAAAGCACATGTCCCAATCACATACATCCATTATGTTTTGGGAAGTAAAGCCTTTCCTGTCGATGTATTTTATTTGATCCTTCGAAGGAACAATACAAGCTACATGTGTGCAAGCTCCAATGCAATTTCTAAAATATGGCCAAGACCTACTATCTTCTCTTAATTTAGCGTGAACATCTGAAAGAGCTGGATCTTTTGGATTAATGATGTCCATAGCCAATTTCAAACATGCTAGTAAAACCTTATGAAAATGTGCACAACGGTCTCTCGCATGTTGGAATCGTTCTTGAATCATTCGATTTCCAACCCATGTCCTACCATCATTAAGAACATAGCAACCATCTCCTTCACGGCCATGTTTCTTGTTAGTCTTAAACCATATTGTTCATTTAACGTTACTGCGTAAAGAAGGAAAATATGTTTTTTCCCTTCTCGACATCTATTAAAATTGCTTATCATGCCAAAGACACCTCTTTTGAAATGGCCTTTTTGAAAGAAGTTAGGGG
>NC_081353.1:17929400-17958767 GCF_029784015.1 Lycium ferocissimum
AGACTTGACTTACCCCGGTTATGTGATGAAGGTCATGCGGTGAGGTGGATGATGTGGCGTGATTTTACGCCACAATCGATGCTTTCTAGCTATAAGTTTTGCTTGTTTTTTTAAGCGAGTCTATGTGATTTTACGTGTTTTTTTTAGTGTTTTTCAGGTAAAGGAACATATTTGGAAAGATCACAGTTGGAGTGCAGATCATGGTCGTAAATTGATGTTTACGGACCGTATTCTACAATACGGGCCGTATTCCACTAGTCGTGTTTAAAGATAACGAACCGAGAAAGTCAAGGCGAGAAGATGGTGGTTTACGAGCTAGGTTTACGGACCGTATGTCGGTTTACGGTCCGTATTCCATCACGTATTTAACAGGTTGAGCGTACGAGAAAGTTGAAGCGAGAGGATGTTGAAATACGACCATGCGGTTTACGGACCGTAAACCACTACGATCCCGTATTTAAAAAGGAAATTTTCTGCAATTTGAAAGCGGCCAACTTGAAAACCATTTTTACGGTCAGTAAAGTGATTTACGGACCGTATTTCCTCATGACGGAAATTTGAAGTGCAAAATCTCACTTGTTTATTTTTCCAAACATATAAATAGTTCATTGTAGGGTTTTTAGTAGGAGTTCTCTCTCATATTTTTTAGTTTTGACTTAGAACATACAATACTCTCGAGTTTTTTGAAGGTTTAGCATCAATCGTTTATTCTCAGTTCCTCTTTTATTCAAAGTAAGCAATTATGAATCCTTCAATTTCTTATTTCTTGTTCTTTGTCATGAGTAGCTAATTTCCCTTACTAGGGTTGTGAACCCAATTGATGGGTGTTTTGTGATTGGGTTGTGATTGATATACAAATAATGGATCATTAGGGTTTGTTTATTCTTCATTCTTCATTCATAATTAATGGTTGCAAACATTGATTAAAAACCACAAAACCTTTGATTTATTTGGGAAAATAATTAGGGTTGGTAAGAATAAATAACAAGAACTCAAAGCATTAAACTTTGTTTAATAAATTCACTTAGGAATAAGAAGAATTTGCTTGGCATGATTAATCATTCTTCATAACCACTTTCTTATATTTGGGAAAATCATAGAAAGACATAATCTTTATTTATTGGGGAAATAGTAGAGATTAACACGAGAGATTAAGTGCATTCATTCTATGATCCATTAGGAGTATATCAAGATCAATACCCATGAGCATACACCACATCTAGCAGGGGACACAACCTTAGTTTTCTCTTACCATAAATTCCACTCAAATACATAGATTAGCAATTAGTCATAGAAAAACCAATTCTTACCAAAATCATCGGATTAAGACATTAGACCTAGAACTTAGCATCTACGATTTTAGTAACCTTTTCACACCATATTCCCTGTGGGATTCGACCCCAACCTTGTTGGGTTACTATATTTGACAACGTCCGCGTTATACCATTAATAGGTGTAATTTGAGCGTATCAGTGGACGCTATCATACTAGTATTAAAGCGTCATATTTCATCAGAGTTCCAAGGTTAAGCGTGCTGGAGTGAGAGAAATTTTAGGATGGGTGACCCGCAGGAAGTGTACTAAAAATCCTATAAAGTCGGACACGGGAGAACAAATGGGAAGCTAGAGTAGCCCAAGAGAAATTAGAGTATACAGAGTGGACGAACCCTTAAGAGGTCACATAGGACAAGGCGAATTAACCCGGTGAAGGGAAAGAAGGTGCATCACAGCTCTAGAATTTGGGTAAGTTTGAATGGTCATTGGAAATATTTTGTAAGCGAGATGATAGTAATTATATATATATATATATATATATACACGTATGCATATGATATCCCATACATGGCTATATCAGTGGGTATGTGTATCCGGCAACTAATGTTGCGGTGTAGGGAAGGCATTAATCGAACGGGGGTAACGGAGTTCAAAGGACAAAACAAAAGACATGGTACCAATTTACAAGGTAAGGCAGCGTGCGCTCCCACTACCGGTTAAGATTGGGAAGTCCTAATACAATGATATTTGGAAAAGAAAGGAAGTGAGTAGATGGAAGGCAAGGGGGTCAAAATGTCGGAATAAAAGTGCCGCCTAATTGAGATTGGAAATATGGACATAGGGCAAAGTATAATCGGATAATAGTATAAGTACACCCTTAAGGGGGGAAGCGAGTGCGAGAGATGCAAGTGTAAGATGGAGACAATCGACACTACAATGTATTTGATACGGATGCTTGGGCTACCGGTAAGATTCCTTGCTGAGACAAGTTAGTAAGATCTAAAAGCCAGCAATAAAGAGGTAGAAGTCAGGATGATAATTGAGATAATGCTGAGAATTAATTGTGGAGATCTTAAATGATATGACATTGGAAAGTGGATGCTTATAAAAAGAAGAGAATACGACAAGAGAAAGGTAACGGGTAACTTAAAGAGACATTGTGAAAGCTAATACTGCTATGCTGGATTAGAGGCTAAGATGTGAGCAATAGAGTTATTCGCTAATGATACTGCGACCTATAAGTAGCAAGGGAGAAAGATAGAAGACCTTCTATAGTAGGAAGTGAGAAAATCAAAGGAGTGAATAAAAGAAGGAAAAGGAGTATGACAAAATAGGCTATAAGCGAATGTTAGTACGGAGGGAGTATGTGAAGTAGAATGAACCAAGAGAAGGAAAGATCGTGACTAAGGTCGAGTATACTTTATACAAGTCGTTCAAGGGTAGTTATGTTACCCATGAATATTTATATGCTAGGGATGAGACCAAGCGAATACTTAATGAGAAAAGTTTGGATTCAGAAATAATAGTACGATTATGATATTCTGGGTGCATTAAGGAAAGACGTAAAGATGGTTTAAGCTAAATTACCAAGATAGAATTAGTACTGAGGACAAACAGGACATGGCTATGGTGGAACCAAAGATCTATCCCAATACTGGTTGTGAGGTAAGAGAAGAGAGGCGAAGACAAAGTAAAACATAAGGATTAGTGAAGCCACGCTAAGGTATTTTTGGGCTAATTTGAGCACCTTCGCATATTCTTGTAAAGATTGCAACATCATGTGTGACAGGAAAGTTGAGAGCAAGATCTGAGCAAAGGGACAATAGAAGGGTTTGAATTAAAGATAAAGAGACGACACGAGATAATGTGCCTAGAATGTTACAAGTTGAGTAAAGGGGGATTATAAGATGATTTAAGCAAGGTGATCAGAACAAGCTGGTTACTAAAAGCGGGTAAAATTATATGCCAAATTCTTTCAGAATTATACCAGCTGATGATAATTAAAGTAAGGAGCGGCTATGGAAAGCTATTATATGAGGGGACTTCGTCGCCACTTGATAACTAACTCCAAAGATAGAGACTAAGAGCAAAAGGTAGAGTGACAGTTAGAGTCTTTTAGAGGAGTCTCAATACAGTATGTCACCCTCAGACTGACGGACAGACCGAGCGTACTATTCATACGCTAGGAGATATGTTGCGGACCTGTGTTATTGATTTCAGAGGCAGCTGGGATGATCATCCGCCACTTATGGAGTTTGCCTATAATAATAGCTACCATTCTAGCATCCGGATGGCTCCGTAGGAAGGGTATGTGTAGTGCTTGAGATCCGCCTCTTGGCCGGTTTGATGTTGGGAAACTAAGTTAATCGGCCCAGATATGATTCAGCAAGCCATTGATAAGGTAAAATTTGTTCGGGAAAGGTTATTAACAACTCAGAGTCGACAGAAGCCGCATGCAAATAATCGACGTTGACACTTAGGGCTCCAGATTGACGAGTGGGTATTCTTGAAGATATCACCCATGAAAGGTGTAATGAGATTCGACAAGAATAAGAAGCTTAGCCCGGTGGGGCGATTATATGTTTTGGGTTGTTGTGATAGGATGATAGTGGTACAATTACAAGAGAAACTCTGGTAAAATTTTCGTAGAAATCCCTAAGAACTTAACATTCGAGGACGAATGTTTCTAAGAGGGGAAGGATGTTACACCTTGGAAAATTTCGTGTTATCAAGACTGTGGACGGCTTAGTATGAGCTCAGGGGAGAGCAGAGTTACACAAAGATTATGGATGAAGATTATGTTATCGGAGCATAAGAACATACACATGATATTTGGAGAGTGTATGGAGTAAATCGGTTAACATGATCACTCGATGATAGCCCTCGAAACCATGAGTTAAGGTGGGGCCCACATGTCAGAATTTTGTAAAGGATATATTAAAAGTGATACAAGAAGTACATGAAAAGTTGAGCAAGTCCTAAGAAGGACCCATAAGCCAAATATGGACATAAGCCCTCCAAAAGGACGATTTAAGGAAACGTTTTCGGATGGATCGACTTGGAGGGGGCCAAAAACGGCATCATAAGTTTGGAATTTGGAAAAATACCAAGAATAAAAGTTGTAGATAATTGAAAGATATTTCCAACCATAGGTCGTGGGCCCTTACACAATGTCGGAATCAAGAGGTATGGCCATTTTAAGAGCAAGACCCTAAGCTGCCAAATGGCTCCGCGGGCCCCACGTGAGGAAGTCGGTGGAACCGACCTAGGGGGGCTATAAAAACCCCATCAGCCAATGTTTTTCAGCATATTAACATTCCAAAGAGTCGTAGAAGCCTCTCAAAACATCTCCCAAATATTATAGTCCGATAAATCAAGAATTTAACAAGATTACGCCAAACTAGTCCGTGAAAGGTAATTGTTCTTGCTTCTACTTAAGTTTGGCGTTGGAGAAAGTTGATGTGGCTGAGTTTCTTCAAGTATAAGGTATGTTATTTATCCCATCTTTTATGTTGAGTTTATTTGAAGGTCTAAGCAATCCTTAAAAATGAAACTAGTTATGGAGAAAAGGTCATAGAGTGTTGTATTGTAGTTGTTGTGTTTATGGGCTATTTTGAATGTGTTGTGGCCGTGTGGATGGACTGATTTACGCATATAAAAATGGTACCTAACATTGTTGGCGTATTGATGAAATTATACTCCTTGATTGGGATGGAAGAAAGTGCATATTGTTGTTGTATGTTGAAAAACGTCGTGTGGGACGTTTATGGAATATGTTGGTATGAATAATAGTGTTGTTGATGTTGTTATTGTTGTTGATTTTGTTGGTTATTGAATTGGAATTTCGGGCTAGGCATATAAACAGGGGAGATCTTTCTAAATTTCTAGACTAAAAAATGAATTTATTTGAAGGACTAAGACAAGCGTGTAATAATGAGTCTAATGATTGTGTAAATCCTCTTAAATGTAGACTTGCGAGCTTGATCGAATAAGCGTAGCTAATAAGAGGTGGAACAGGTATGTAAAGCTTATCCTTTCTTTCTTTTGGCATGTCCTAGATGTAAGTATGATACGATACGAGCCTTGGGGTAACTCTACTCCTAAGATCCGAGCATGTCTACGATTCTTATTCACTTCTTGATGTTGACACTCTTAATATAGTCAAACTATGGTCCTTATGTCTTTTGTATGATTGGATTTCAAATGTTGTATAAAGAGTTTTTGCTCCAAAAGGATTTTATGTCGTATAATGTCCCTAACTTTCATATATGGTCTCGGATTGCTACGCTATGTTCGCAGAGAATTCTATAATGAATAATGCCCGTAACTTTCATGGGCGGGCTTGGATTGGTTTGATACATATTTATGATCCCTGAGACGTTATGTAACATATTTCGTAATGATATTTCAAGAGTCACAGTGTGACTATTATTCGGATACTCGAGCGTTGATTTGTCTACTTACTTATCTATCGAGTCTGAAATGGTGATTTATATGCATATAGTTTCTCACTACTCGCGCACCAATCAGGTTATTACTTTCTTTTCTTCGCGTCCCGGGCCAGGGCATGTATTCGTGCACAACTCCACTGCATTATTCACCGCGTCCCTCACTAGAGGGTCGGGGCACGTTATATGTATATGATGATATTCACCGCGTCCCTCATTAGAGGGTCGGGGCACGTTATATGATATGATGATATGGGGGAGGCGGCCAGGATGGCATATGATGACTTCATTCATCGCGTCCTCACTGTAGGGCCGGGGCACGTTATATGTATATGTATATGATGATTTCATTCACCGCGTCCCTCACTAGAGGGCCGGGGCACGTTATATGTACATGTATATGATGATCTTATTTACCGAGTCCCTCACTAGAGGGCCGGGACACGTTATGTATATGCATATGTACTACATGATATTGACATGCATGATTTATGTTTCAAAGGCAAGCCTTGTGGTTTTCCAGTTACTGTACTACTTTTCTACACTCCTGATTTCAGTATGATCCTGTTTACTGTATTTCATGCTTTACATACTCAGTACATATTCCGTACTGACCCCCTTTCTTCGGGGGGCTGCGTTTCATGCCACGCAGGTGTATACAGATACGGTAGAGGATATTAGTAGAAGATGTTCCAGCTGGATTGGCGAGCTTCACTGCCTTCCGGAGTGCTGCCGAGTCAAAGTATCTATGTTATGGTATCCTGGTTTATGTTAGAGACTTTGCAAATAGAGTCACGTATATAACATGTCAGTCTTTTAAGCGGCTCTGTAAGCCATGTATCATTATGCATTTTGTTACAGGTCTCATATGTTTACAGATTTTACTTGATTTGAGAAAGACGAAAAGTGTGTTGTTTTTTTGAAAAACTTTCATTATGCACTCATTTCATGATTTAAGGGCCCAGTATGATTATGAGTATCACGATAGTCCGCGGGTTCGCTTGGCCCTAGGTAAGGGTCGGGTGCCTATCATGCCCTATCGAAAGTTGGGGTGTGACAAAGGACGAAGAGCCCCTTTTACCCTTGACTTACTAGTATCATTACTGCCCTTCTGATTTTCAGAACTTTCTGGAACGCCATCAACCTGCTTAACAATAGGAATTTCTGTCTGGACCTTATCTATAATTGTTGGCATATCAGATTGTACCTCTTCTAATTCAGCTACTGGCTCGAGATTTATCACCTTTTTTCGGCACTTTAGAGTATTTTACCACTCCGAGTACTGATAGCATATACACAGTCTACACTACCTCCCCCATTCTTCGGATTCGGAATAGTGTAACTAGAAAGTCCTCCCTTCTGTGGAGGGTGTTGTTCTCTGGAATATCTCGTATCTGTGACTCGAGCTTCTGAATGGAAGCCATGTGAGATCCCACTATTTCTGCTAGCCCCTTCAATGTTCTATCTGCTTTGTCTTAGTTGGCTAGCACCTTTTCAAGCATGCTCTCCAACCTAGAACTCTCTTATTCATTAGTCTGCCCCTTCGGTGGAATATAGGGATTTGAACTCCTATTTCCAAAGTTATTATTATTGTTGTAGTTTACCTGGTTCGAGCCACCATAGTTTTTGTTGTAATTTCCTTGTCCCTGTTGAGGTCTCTACTGATTCTGAGTTTGATTCTGATAGCCTTCTTGGTAATTTTGCCTCTGATAACCCTGTTAAGAGTTATTGACATAGTTAGCATCCTCATACTGCATAGGAGGCCCTTCTTGATATGGACCCTCTTGAACTTAGTACATTCCCTTGGGCATTCCCCGAATTCTTCAATGACATTAACCTTCTTCGCTTCCTTTTAATCAAGTCTCTTGGTCAACAAAGAATTATTAGTCGCTATCTGAGCTAAAGTCTGCTGAATCTCTTGATTCTCCTTCATAAAATTCTGGATCACCGGAGCTCCATAAGCCACACCAGTACAACCCGAGTGCCATGCCTGATTGTGAGTAGTAATCTTATCAAGCAATTGAGTGATATGAGCATAAGTCTTATTCATAAAACACCCATTAGCTACACTGTTAGCCACAACTTATGTCATTGGATCTAGCCCTCTGTAGAACTTCTCCATCAATATATTATCCAGAGAACCATGGTTTGGAGACTTTTGCAAATATTCTTTAAACCTCTCCCATGCTTCAAATAGTTGTTCCCCCGGTAGTTGCTTGAAGTCATAAATCTTTTCACGAATTTTCGCTCTCTTGCTCAGAGGGAACCACTTTTTGATAAACACGAAACCGTAGGAACCAAACTCTTTTGATCTTAGCCGAAAGCATCATCGCATACGGACATTCTACATATGTTGGGCACATACGCCCGCAAAATTCTTCAAATGTTATGATCATCATCGGTGGAATTATGGCCCTCGTTGAGCAATTGGTAAATCAAACCAATCTTGCGTTGCCATAGTAACTCGAGGTGGAACTAGCTATTCCATCTCGTATAACATATCGGCAAGAGTATTTGAAAACCTCTGCCGAATAGTTGTTACATCATCGCATACAAAACAAGGTGTGATGGAATAGAACAAGACTTTTAAGCACATATTTAGTAATTTCAAAACCGTAGTCCCATACGGCGCCAAAATTTCAAAAAATAATTCTTCAAATATAATAGCGAGGTTGGGATCATCATATGGTGGAAAAGGTTACTAAAGTCGTAGAGTACTTTCTTAAGATCTAATTTCTTATTCCGTTGAGTTTATAGAAGATTGTTTGTTTATGACTAATTGCTTTGGATTTTAATATATGGTAAAAGAAACCAAGGTTCTGTGCCCCGTCAAATAAAGTGTATGCTATGGTGATTGATCATGATATACTTCTAATGGATCGTTATCGAATGCACTTAACCTCTATTCCCTAATGTTTCCCAACGATTATTTCTCTCTATGATTTTCCCAAATATAAAAGAGTGTTTATGAAGAACGGTTAATTCGTGCCAAGTAAATTCCTCTTATTCCTAAGTGAAGTTATTAAACAAGGGTTAACGCCTCGAGTTCTTATTAATTATCCCTACCAAACCCTACTCACTTTCCCAAGTTAAGCAAAGTTTATGGCTTTAATCAATGTTTGCAACCATCAATTATGAATGAAGAACAAAGAATAAATAAACTCTAACAATCCATTTTGTGTATATCAATCCCAATCCCCAATCACAAAACACTCATCCTAGGGTGAGATAATAGTCAAAATACCCCCCAACGTTTGACCAAAATGCCAAACACACCGTGTGCGGGGAATAGAACAAGACTTTTAAGCAAAATGGCCCAAACTATTTAGAGCGTGAATACACCGCCAAAACGCGTGACGGCCTTTAAAAATCTGCAATGGACGCCAACTAATTTCACATACGATGCCAAAGATAAAATTTGAACTCCCTCCATTAAATCTTCATCTTCACCCTATTTAATATCCATCCCCATTTTTTGTTGTCAAAATAATATCCATATAAACCCAATCTCTAGGAAAATCCACATATGATTCCGAACAACTTATTAAAGAACAACTTTCCACCATAAACGAAAATGAAGAAAAAAATGAAAAATGGTGAAAGAAAAAGGAAAAATGGAAAAAAAAATAAGGATGAAAAATCTAATCTTGTTAAAGAAAATCGATTGGAAGTTGCTTGTTTGGAGTTGCTACTTGTTGCTTGGTTGGAGTTATTTAAGCACTAATTCTTTGAGTTGATTTGGGAGAAAATTAAACTCCATTGCTAAGAATTTATATGAAGAACACTAAATGGGTTTCTCTAAATTCTTGATTGTTTAACAATTTTTTGCAATTGCCCTTCTTTTGGGGTGGTCTTTAAATATTGCCCCTCATATTTGTGTTCTTTAAGTTTTGCCCTTCGCTTGGATACCAAGGTTCTAGGTTCGAACCCCCGTTCAGGCATAAAATAAAAAAATAATTTCGCAAGATAGTGGGTCGGAGAGTGTATGCTATGGATCCGATTGAAGTAAAAACCAAAGTTATGATATAGACATTTTTTTTTTTTTTTTTTAACTTTTCAAGGCACACTTTTAGTTAAGGCATACTTTTGGTTATGCCTTAATTAAAAGTATACCCCATAAGGCATAGTTCCTTAAGGAAAAATTTTGCCCCATAAGGCAAAACTAAATTATGCCTTGAGGAAAAGTTATGCCCCCTCCGGCATAACTTTAGTTTTTCCTTAAGGAAGTTATGCCTAGGGGATTTGCCTTGAGACTTTTTTTTTTTTTTTTTAAACTTTTCTCACACTTTTAGTTAAGGCACACTTTTGGCTATACCTTAATTAAAAGTCCGCCCCAAATAGTTCCTTAAGGAAAAGTTTTGCTCCATAAGGCATAACTAAACTATGTCTTGAGGAAAAGTTATGCCCTCCGGCATAACTTTAGTTTTTCCTTAAGGAAGTTATGCCGGAGGGGGGACACTCCTCCGGCCTTAAATTATTTCTTTATTTTATGCTTGAGCGGGGTTCGAACCCAAAACCTCGTATCCAAGCTAAGGGCAAAACTTAAAGACCACAAATATGAAGGGCAAAATTTAAAGACCGCAAATATGAGGGCAAAATTTAAAGACCACCCCAAAAGAAGGGCAATTCGCGAATATTGTTTAATCAAATTAATGGATGAACTTTGTTCTATTTGGTGTTAGGAAGCCCTTTCACATTTGGGTTTGTTTGGATTAGATTTGAGCAAGTTGGTGTGATTTTTTTTTCAACTCCTAGTGAAGATGATGATGATGATGATGATAATGTTGATGAAGATGAAGGAGAATGTATGGGTTTTCAGATCCTTAATAAAAATGGAGTATGGAAAATTGAGAGATTTTTTTTTTTTTTTTGAAGAAGAGTAGATGGATGGAGGAAGGGGGAAATTAATAAAAAATGGGGCAAAATTAAACACGTGGCACGTGGGCCAGGCGCGTGTGGACAACCGCCATTTAATATTTGGGGGTTGGCAGATATATACATCCATTTTGCTGCGAAAAAATTTGTCCGGGGGTAATAGGACCCCAAAAGGTTCGGTGTGTAGTTGGCATTTTAGTCAAACGTTGGGGGGTATTTTGACTATTATCTCGTTCACAACCTTAGTAGAGAAATTAGCTACTCATAGTGGAAGAAGAACAAGAATAAAATAGAAATCATAATGCTTACTTTTGATTGATTGGAATTGAAAGAAAGTAATTGCAATTGTTTGTTCTCCAAAAAGTTTCACAAACTATGAGTATTCAATGCTAGGGAATAATAGTTTAAAACTGACAACTGATAATAAATAAAACTCTACAATGAACTATTTATAAGGTTCCAAAAACATAAAATTATAAATTTGCAATTAAGTCCCTGACGGCATATGTTACGGTCTGTATAATAAAATACAGACCGTATAAAGTTATACGGCCAAGAGTTCTTTAAGTCTTCAGTGAGAATCACGATCGCCTTATACGGCCCGTATAAACTTATACGGTCCGTGAAACTTCATCTTCAAACTCAGTTTTCTGTCTCAATTAATTCCACTAAATACGATCGCCAACACTGCCCATATAATATTATATGGTCCGTGAAAGTTGCCCGTATAACAGCATCCTCCAACTTCAACATTCTGCTTCTCTTCTCCACTAATTACGGCCAGGGTTATGGTCCGTATAATTATATACGGACCGTGAAACTTCATAACATTGCCAAATGATGCAATTTGTGTGCTCTTGTCCTTTAACTCCTCGATTTACCTGAAACGCAACAAAACACATCAAAACGACACATACTTGCTTAAAAACAAGTAAAACTAATTCTCATAAAAAGATATTGAATGTGCCATAATTTCACCGCACATCAAATATCACCAAAAAGGTATTCAAGAAGAAACTTTCAACTTACCCCAAAAAAAGAAATAGCTGAGAGTTCTGTCATGATCGAATCGACAATAACGACACCAAATAAGCTTTGGATGATCTTTCCGTATGAAATTCTTTGTATTCCTATAGAGTTTCAAATGGGCCAGAAAAAATTGAGATGAAATATCATAATACAAATGTGAAATCTTTAAAAAATTAATTATCGCTATCTGCATGTTGAAATGTACATTTGTGACTTGGAGGATTTTGAGCAAACTCGAATTCTAGCAGAGAAGGGGAGCAAGAAGATAGAAAACATAGCAACCAACTATTTTGTGCCTTCTGATCTTTTAATTCATTCAATTAAGATATAATATTTTTTTAAATTTTACAATAGAATAATTAGGGTTAGCAACGACCAAGTCTCTCCATGTAGTTACTATTTCATTCCGGAAATTTCATCATAAAATTTTCAGCTTTTAATTAGTTGCACAAATCAGAGGCGACCTAATATAAGTCGCTGCTAATAACTTTTTTAGCGAGTTATCTAGTCCCGCTAAATGTAAAATTTTGTTGTGACCACTAGGGTCGCCACTATATGCCTAATTTCTTATAGTAGGGGTAAGTGTTTGATTTGAAAATACAAAGGGTGTATCTTAAACTAAGTCATATTATAGAAATAGTTAGCGTAATTAACCCAAAAATACGACCCAGTGAGCTAGTGATTGTTAGGTTTATGGCCATATTGACGGCATTTTCACTTATAAAATGTTGATTTAATTTTTAGTTTTGTGGGGTGGGGAGGCCGGGGGGGGGGGGGGGGGGGGTTGAAGGTAGAATAGAAGTAGTCTCTTAAGCAAATCGTAACCATAGGGTTCAGCTTGTTTGTTACCATAGTCCATGCGGTGCAATGAAACTTCGAGATATTTTATGTAGCGAAATATTGAAAAACTTTTCTTTTGTTGATGTTTAGAAAATTGAAATTCTTTTTGTAAAATATCCTCTTTAAACTTTGGCAACTTGTTTGGGCATTTATTTAGCATATAAAGCGATTTTTTGATCAGGTATTGAATCGGATAGGAGGTTTTGTATAAAAATGTGTTGCGGTTAATATTTTCTACACGTCATTAAAAAGTGGCCAGACATATTACTCTTCAATTTGAGTGATTTTTTGAGTGAAATATCAAAAGAGAAGCAACTTTTTTTTAAAGTAAAAGAACGAAAAATGATTTTGTCTATCTATTTTCAAGAGTACAGTTACCGTTTAAGCTAAGGGTGTCAAGTGGGCCGGGCCAGGCCATATAAATGGGGGTCACATGGGGCCGGGCCGGGGGCCGGGCCAGGCCATAGTTAGTGGGCCAGGTTGGGGGCCGGAAAGGGGTGTCCGGCCCAGCCCCCTACTCGGGTAGGGGTACGTAGTGGGCTAAGTGGGCCGGGCCGGGTTTTAGTTAGTGGGCCGAGATTTTTTTTTTTTTAAAAGTTCTAATACAAAAATAGACATTTACATTTACTACTAATAATAAAATTAATATTTACAACTAATGATAAAATTGCTAAATTAAAAAAAGTTTAGTCGTCGTCAAATTCAAAAAGCTAGCCGTTGTAAATTTAAAAAACTAGTCGTTGCTAATTTTATTTGAACCCCTAAATTTATGAATAACTGCACTTTGGTCATATTTTCAAACTATAAACACCCCTCCATTCTTCTTCATTTTCACACAATTCTCTCTTTATCTAAATTTGTTATTCAACTAGTGTACATTCTTCACCTCCACCTTCTCCTGGAGTTCGAAGATCAACTTCAAGTGCGGTGTGGATGCATTTTGAGCGAGTAAATGAGGAACATGCTAAATGTCAATATTGTGGTGACATATATCTCCACAAGTCCGGAGCGTCGGGTATTAGCCTATTAGGGGGGGGGGGGGGGGTGGAGGAGGGTATCGGTGTGTTGCGTAGACACTTGTGAAAAGGCATGAAATTGAACTGAATGATTTATCAAAGGTATATTTGTTGAGATAAGTACTATCACAATCTAATATATACTATATACTGAAAATGTATCAAAGGTATGTTTGTTGAGAAAACAAGATTGTCTAGCTTTAAAATACAATTTTAAAGAAAACTAAAGTGCTCCGTAAAAAGAGACACCTAATTTATTGGGATACAATGTTTTTAAAATACTTATTATTAGTAATAAATGTAGTACATATCTTTTTTTTTATTTATTTGAAGTGGGCCGGGCCGGTGCCCCGGTGGGCCATCACCCGGGCTACTGGTGGGCCGGGCTAGTGGGCTGTCCACCTTGTCCGGCCCAGCCCCCTAATAAATCCCACCTAGCCCAGCCCCTTACACCTCTTAGTGGGTCTGGGCCGGGCCGGTGGTGGGCAGGGTTTATAGGGCCGAGTTCGGGCTGGCCCGGCCCACTTGACAAGCTTAGTTTAAGCAAGAACTTGGAAGACTCTGATCTTCAACAAGGCAACTACTTTTTTATTTTTTAAATTTCCATGATTCTATCTGTTTCTTACTTTTTGTAACTACTGCTAATATAAACGAGATTTTAATGAGGAAAAAAATAAATTTGGTATTAAATTTGGTTCGTGGAGCTGAGGGTTTATCGGAAACAACCTCTCTATCTCCAAGGTAGGAGTAAGGCCTGCGTACACTCTATCCTACCCACACCCCATTTTGTGGGATCACACTGGGTAGATTGTTGTTGTCGTCGTCATAGGGTATTAAATTTGGTGCAATCCAATGACGTGCTTGTAGATCTTCTTGATTGAAAGATCGAAGTATCAACGAAAAAAAGGTCAATTTTTTCAGTAACAAAAAACTAATAATATTATTCCTAGAAAAATAAGCAGAAAGCGAAGTAGTAGAATATCAAAACCATTCTTTAGCATATTTAGAAGGGATAAGGCACTATTACCCCCCTGAACTATAGCCCAAGTTGCTACGACACACCTTACCTTTCCTTCGGTCATATTATCCCCCTAAACTTGTTAAAACGGAATAATTACCCCCCTAAACGCTGATGCCCACTCTCATATGGGAGAGTGACATACACTCTCCTTGCCACATGTGTATTTATTTGTTTTAGAATTTTTTTCAGCTTACGTGTCATTTTTTTTTAAAATAAAAAACTGAATATTCTTTTAAAAAAAAAAAGATTTTTAAAACCCGTTTTAAAAAAAAAAAAAAATTGAAAATTTGATTTTTTTTTAAAAAAAAAACAAAACTGAAAACATGGATTAAAAAATTGAATTTTCTTTAAAAAATGATTTTTAAAACCCAATTTGAAAATTTGTTTTTTTTTAAAACCCGTTTATTTTTGTAAACAAAACTGAAAACATGAATTTTTTTAAAATATGGAAAACTTGATTATTTTTTTAAAATGTCTTAAAAAATCTTGATTTCATTTTCTTAGGACACTTTTATTTTTCAAATAAAATCCGGAAAAAGTGTTTTTCTTGTCAAAATGTGAAAAAACTGAATTTTTATAAAATTTTGGAAAAATTAATTATTTTTTAAAAATGTGGAAAACCCATTTTTTAAAACTAAATTTGGAAAACTGGATTTATTTCATATTTTAAGAAAATACAGATTTTTAAGAAAAAAATTAAGTTTTCCCGTTTCTCATGTTTCTCACTCTCTCAAAGAGAGTGAAACACACTCTCCTTGCCACGTCAGCGTTTAGGGGGGTAATTATTCCGTTTTAAATAAGTTTAGGGGGTAATAGGACCCAGGGAAAGGTAAGGTGTGTCGTAGCAACTTGAGGTATAGTTCAGGGGGGTAATAGTGTCTTATCCCTATTTAGAAAATGTTTTACATGAACTCTTAACCATTTTTTCCTCGTATTACAGCGCTATTTATGAGTAAACCCAGGACCACCAATTACGTACTCTAGAGAAAGATACTATAATAATATCCTTAGAAAAATCTTATCAGACAAAGATTACATATGTGTTTGCCTTTAGACATGACAAAGGACATTTAAGGAAATATTTTCATAAGAAACTCGTTTTTGTGTTTTGGTTATCAGAAATATTTTATAAGGAAAATAATTTTCTATTGCAACTATCATAAATTTTAATTGGGTGAAAATCATTTACCCTCTCAAACTTTGCTTTAAAAATCAAACTCCCCCTCAAGTTTGAATAATATCATGATATTTTTATTTTTTAATCTATGTAACAAATTTTCTATGAAAATAAATAAAGATAGTATTATTTTCAGACGAAAAAAGAAAGTGAGAAATACTAATTAAGTATATAAGTAAATGACATTCTATAATAAAGTAAATGCGCAGAATAAGAAAATTAATTTTATTAATAATAATCAAAACTTTATATCTATGTATACAAGTGAAACTAACAGGTAATTAATGATAACTTTATAAACATGCAGGTAATACTAAATAATTAATATTTAAGTTAACATTTTAAGTAGAATAAACCTTTAATGAATTTGTCACTAAATAAAATGCTATTTTTATGATTGTTATTTTAATATTATGTGCATTAAGTATATTATTACTACTATATATAAGGGATAATAAAAGGGCTTTTGTAGTCCTCACAAAACTTGCCCAAAAATTATCAAACTTTTCAATTAATTACTTCTAGGTCCTGATCTTATTTTTAAAGTTAAATTTATTTTTTGTTCTTATGGTCTACTTTTTAAAAGCTGTCGAACAGTCTGCCTTATTTACCTGTTTTCTATCCGGTATCCGGTACCCGCATTAGAGCTCGCCTAATCCAGATTCGCGTCGCATAGGGCCCAATCGGGGGAAGCGCTCCCTACCAAGGATTTTTTCATACCCAGGGTCGAACCTGAGACCCCTGATTAAGGGAGGAACAGCCCCATTTGCTGCACTTTATTTTCCCTGTTGCTCTCTTCTATTGATCTTATCTATTAACCTAAAAGATAGTCATTTTTTCGCTAGATATTCTTGCTTCTTTGTCACGACCCAAACCGATGGGCCATGACCAGTGCCCGAACTAGACACCGGTATACGAACCTGCTCGATATGATCAGACCGAAACTGGAAACAATATGGTAATCTGTAAAAGCACGTTGTAAACTCATCATATCATACATCAAAAAGAACATGTCTCTTGAGAAGCCACAGCTAACCAAACATAACAAAATATGCAAGCCGATAAGGCTGCCACTATGCACAGGAATATCCAAAACGAACTACATCTGCATAGCTGATCAAACCGTATATACGCAACCCACATATGTCTACAGACCTCTAAGGGTATAACAAAGCCTATGTCAAAGGATCTGTACCAAAACGACTCGAGCTCCAAAACACTAGAGCCCTCCAAGCAGCTGAGCTGAAGTCCTAAACCGGAGGATCACCAAACTGAGTGTCTGTACCTGCGGGCATGAAACGCAGCCCCCGAAGAAAGGGGGTCAGTACGAATAGTGTACTGAGTATGTAAGGCATAAAATCAACATGTACATAAAATCCTAGAAGACATTTGAGACATGTCAACGAATGGGCTTAATAAATGCATCAATACGACTATACCAAAGAAACACATATATCCATAGAAATATCACAACAAAGGCCACAACATACCCCCCGTCAATCGTGCCATATATATACACCACAACAAAGGCCACAATTACCCCCCCGTCAATCGTGCATACATATACACATTACAACAAAGGCTGCGTATACTCCCCGTCAATCAACATACATATACACATCACAACAAAGTAGCCACGGCAGTAACCCCCGTCAATCGTGCCATACATATAAACATCACAACAAAGGCCATAGCATCACCCCCTGTCAACTGTGCCATACATATACACATCAAAGGTCACAGCGTCACCCCCCGTCAAATGTGCCTTATATATATATATATACAACAAAGGTCACAGCGTCACCCCCTGTCAATTGTGCCTTATATATACATGAAGAATGAAAATGAGTGCAGTGCATAATCAAAATGAAATAATAGAACTCTGTAATGTCACAAAATAGCTATATACATATATTATACTCATGGCATGCGTAGGAGTTCAACTAAAAACTATCGATCTATCCCACCTTGAAGGAATAATTTATAAAGTGAGATCAACAACAATGAAATTAATCGAGAAAGCCATGAAATAGCTTAACATTTTTACATCATCGTTGAAATCATATTTGAGACCTTTAAGCAAAAAATCATCCTCAACGTAATCCTCATGAAAACATTCTCATTTTTAATATCATAAGAAGCTTTAAGAGTCATAAACTTCTAGCTTTTGAAATCAAGGAGGTTATGGAAACACTTATGGACTCATACCATAGGAATCATGCCTTTGAAAAAAAGGGACAAGCCTTAACATACCTTTTTGATCGCCTTAACTCTAACTACTGTACGCTTGTCTTTCCAAGCTCTTCAATCTATATTTAAGAAAATTAATACTACTGTTAGGACCGTTATCATACGCTTACCTTAAGCCCTTAAATTAATCCCTTTTAAATTCTGCCAAAATTCGGGCAAAGATCTCCCCGTTTATTTGCCTAGCCCGAAATTACAATTCAGTAACCAACAATAACAACAACAAAACCAACATCAACCATGTTATTCTCAATACCAAATGCTCCATAAAACATCCCACATGATGTTTTCCAAATTTCTCGACAAACTTATTTTCTTCACTTTGCTTGATCTCGGAATCTTCTAAAACTCTCCATACATGATATTTATCATTAATCATACTTGATAATAGTCATGTCCTTTGATTTCAAGGTTGTCCTTCCCGGTTACGACTTA
Source organism: Lycium ferocissimum (assembly GCF_029784015.1). Taxonomy (NCBI): domain Eukaryota; kingdom Viridiplantae; phylum Streptophyta; class Magnoliopsida; order Solanales; family Solanaceae; genus Lycium; species Lycium ferocissimum. The sequence continues at coordinate 17,947,763 of NC_081353.1, forward strand.
CGAGATCGTAATTCATCCTTTACTTCATTGTTACGAATTTCCCATGGCTTGTACCTTCCAAAACTTCATGGAACGTCTCCGATACTCCATTAATATGATGAAGTACGTGGCATGCTCATGCTCTGAAAATGCGAGGTGTAATATCCTTTCCCCCCTTAGGAACATTCGTCCTCGAATGTTATAGCATGCGAGCTTACGACGCTTTTATTAGTTTCTTGAAATGTATGTCCTCCTTTAGTTCCTGATCTCCCTGCTCTTATACCATGGCCTCATTAGTCTTCTTTCATATCCTCCCAATTCTCTATGGAACTCATTCATTAGTTCCATATCCTCATGTTCTTATGTATGTACTCAGTGGTCAACTGATATCTAGTTACTATCCTGGGACCTGTTGCCATTAAGATGGTCTTAACTCATAATTGCTATGGCTCCCCGCGCCTATGAGCACTCTTAATTGTTGTACTCTTTTTGCCTTGCTCCTTATTTCTCTACTAGTAGACAAATTCCCTTGTTCAGATGTGGCACTCTTCCTTGCTTGCTTCTTGGTGCTATTATAGATTAACCCTTTTTGTACTCGTCGACCTTATATACCTACCACATCATCTCCTTTTTAATTCCTTGGTCGAACTCTTTAATTCCTTACAATATCATCCAATTCATACCTGAACTTTTCCTACAATTTCCTCTCCTCAGTTTTAGCATAATTGCAATATAAACTCATAAACATGGAACTAAGATAAAATCCTACTTAATCATAACTTCCTTTTGATAGGAGTATGCTTTCTTCTTAAGTCCTTGATTCTCTTGTACCGGTGATCATTTGAGACTTAAATTAGCCGATGGTCTTCTTTGACTCTCTATCGTTGTCCTTACACCATTTTTGTCGGCCATTGCATCAAAACGATTGTCTATATGGTTCTATAACATATACTCTCACATTTGATATGACCGGCGACTTGTGACTCCACGACTTGCAAGGTACTTTCTAATCTTAGGTGGCACTGCTGTCTTGCTATTCATAGGCACACTATCTCCCTTTCCTTTGGAGATCATTGAACTCCCTATAATTATTCCTCTTGCTAAAACTTTCATCTCATCTAGTGCTAAGATTTCCCTTTTCTTGAGCTTCGGAATATTATAGCTCATCTTAGAACTAAATTTGTTCTTCCCCCCTTTTAAAGGATGTTTTCATATACTGTAACCTTTGAGTGCTAACCATCTTTAATAGTCATCTGACCGATCTTAGCGATCCTTCAACTCCTCTATTCCATATAATGCCGGAGTTCTTTTCATCACATGGTTTAACTTTCTTGTTGCTCTTTGTTTTCTTCTTTTTCATTTGTTGCTTATTACAGATTTTTACATGTAAACATTTCTCTTACTTTATATTTGTATTATGAAATTTGAAAATTTCTGAAAATTCTTTTACTCGTATGTAAGCATTTCTTTTACTTTATATTTATAATACTTTAATGAGCTCATATGTCTTTATCAGGAATAGTACAAAAATGATTTTCAGATAGTTTTAAAAGTTATTAAATGATGCCATATAATGTTGAAAATGAAGAGAATATTATCAGTTAAGATTGGGTTATCTTTAAAATCTCTGGTTTGATTAACTAAAATTAATCTTTTAAACACAAAATGAGCTTGAAGTAGGGTGGAATTAGAGTATCAGCTACCGATTTGATCGGATTCGGTAGCACTTTGGTTCAAATTCTGTATTTGTCTTAAAAGTTCATTAAATATGTATAAATTATTAATTTAGAACTAAATAACTTAAAAAATTAGGATTCGAAACTCATATATTTCAAATTATGGCTCCACATTTAATTTGAAGTAAATAATTTCATCAAAATGAAAGTTAAGATATTAAAGGAGTGAAATGAAATTTTTTCTTTTATATATTGAAAATATACTTATTTGAAGTTTAATTATTACCAACATAAATTATATTTCTTTAATTAAGATATTACTTTTTATATCTGGAGTTGGGCCCGGGCTTAGCACGGGCCTCGTGAAACTAGTATGTATATAGATGCATCTTTCAATTCTCTCTTGTTCTCTATTGTTTATATAGATATACAAGTTGTTTGTTAATAATGGAAATAGACATTGCATAGGATAAGGAGGGAAGACTGTCAATTATTCATAGTTTGGGGGGTTGGGGCGGGGGGGGGGGGGGGGGGGGGGGGCGGAATTTGATTATTAAAGTAAAGTAGGGCAGGGTAAATGATTTTCACCCATTTTTAATTCCATATTTCTTGCCCCAACCAATAGATATTTTTATCAATATTTAATACTTAAAAAAATAATCAAAACATTACTTGGTTTTCTAATAGTATTGTTAACTTTTAATATATGTTTTTTTTAAGAAATAAATACTTTACAGTCAGCAAGCAATTTCTAGTATAATATTTGTTCAGCGAAAAACGCTTTTCTAGGAAAACAATTTTATGTAGAATGATTTTCGTCACATTAAACACGAACAATAATAATCAATTATATGGAGATGATAAGAGGGCCTACTTCTTCTAATTTTATATTCCCTTTGTTTCAATTTGTGTGAATCTTTTACCGTTTGGAGAGTCTACGAGGTATTTCTTTGACCACTTTTTTCTTACATTTTTCTAAATTATTTGAATTATAAATTATCATGACTTATAATACTTTTTATGTAGTTTCTAAATATATAAAAAAAAATTCAAACTTGAAAAATCTATGTCAAAATTCACGGTCAAAGTTATAAAGTTTGACCCTCGTACTCAGAAAATGTTCACATAAATTGAAACGGGGAGAGTGATACTTTTATTGAATGATTCTTTCCCAACTCGTCTATATAAAGGCGATCGAGGATTTGACTGTCAGTGCACCAACCAAATATCAGTCACAAAAGCTTCTAAATTGTACTCCTTTTGAAGACATGAAATCAATATTTGCTCTCATCCTGCTCATTTCACTTGCCCTGGTAAGTTAAATTCTATGCATCCAAAAAATATTTAAACAATTAAATTATTTTAAAGAAATTGTAGATAACTCTATTATGAGTTTAAGTTTTGTACATCATTAGTGTATAATTCTTTTACGCCGTCAGATATCATTAACCTATTATAGCAGGTCCCGGAGGCTTTTCCCCTCTTTCAAATCTCGTATGACTCTTAGCATGAAGTTCATTCAAAGCTTTCTATGTATAAAATGTATATTAAATTATTGAATAGTAGTCAACTTTGATATTAAAAGTTCAGTTAGTAGAATTCTTCCACAGCAACGTAAAAAGTAAACCCTTTGAATGCTTGTCAATGAGAAAAATAAAATCTAAAGTTCCTTCACAAATATCCAAAATGATGGAAGATGTTGAGAACAATAGATGGAAAAATCCCCTCAAAAATGTTACTTTCATAATTTATGTGACACTCTTTCCTTTTCAGTTAGTCTAAAAAAGAATGATATCTTTTATAATTTGTAACAATTTCAATTCAAACTTTCAATTTTTTCCCTTGATGTGATGATATATAGCTAAAGAAATTTATGGCTTGTTTTAGACCACTAATTTTCAAAAAAAAAAAAAATTCTTAAATTTCAGTTAAACACCTTCACATAAATTGAGACGGAGAAAGTAGGATTTTAGTAAATAATGTTTGAAAAGGAACCATTAGTTTTGATTACGAGTCAACTAGGAAATTATTTTTGTTGGAGAGTAGTGAGTACAATAAGGATTCAACTCGCCTTTAATGATTTTTTTTATCTTAAATTATAGTTATATTAAAAATGTTAAATATCGTGGTATGATAGTTTACAAACGTAAATCCTCTATCATTAAATGATAACCTAAAATGACTAAAAAAGAAAAAAATTAACTACGGACAATTCTGTAGCTAAACAAAGAAAATCAGTTGCTAATCCTATTTAGGGACGAATTATAAAAAAATTATTTTACCTGCGAGTAATTTAGTGATGGATTAGCAATGAAGTTCATAGATAATTCAAGATTTTTATAGTGAATAAATGATAAGTAATGACTATAACAAATCAAATTAAAGTATTAAACTAATAGTGTAACTACTCATTACAGTATTCGCCGTACATCACTTAAAGCAAAAAATATAGTAATTGCTTGTTGCTTTAAGATACTCAACTTTCTTAGAAACTTGCTTAGTTTTTCGAAGTAAAATCTCTTATCATATTAGATATTTTTAAATAAAGCCACGGCAAATCTAACATTTAATTTGTATAAAACGAGGGATGCAACCTATTTACCTGAAATTTTTATTTGTGTGTGGAAAGAGTGTGACATGAACATAAATATTTGGTGCAAATTATTCAAAATGTCCGTAAAATTATCTGTGTACATCCATACCATATATTTATGCATATTTGTATAGATTAAACATGTACCATGTAACATAAATTCAAGCAAACATACTCTTGTCTATCCTCATTGTGCAGTACGCAAGCACCACAAATGCAAGAAGAGACCCTGGAGAATATTGGAGAATTGTGATGAAAAATGAGCCCATGCCTGTAGCAATCCAGCGCCTTATGCCTCGGCATACAGCTCCTTTCTCCAAAGAAAACACTAACCGTCACACATCATCTTCTGTGAACGACCTCAAGCTGCAAGAGGAACAATCATTCTCGAAACATTTCAAGCCAAGACCAACTGTAACAGCTTACTATGATGATGATGCTGGTGAAAAGTTCTTTGCTAAAGATTTTGAATCAAGGCCAACTGTAACTGCTTATTATCATGATGACGATGGTCTCAAACAAAAAAAATCCTCTTTTGCTAAAGATTTTGAACCAAAGCCAACTGTAACTGTTTACTATCATGATGACGCAGGTCTCGAACAAGAAAAATCGTCCTTTGCTAAAGATTTTGAACCAAGGCCAACTGTAACTGCTTACTATCATGATGGCGCTCGTCTTAAGAAAGAAAAATTGTCTTTTGCTCAAGATTTTGAACCAAGGCCAACTGTAACTGCTTACTATCATGAGGACGCTGGTCTCAAACAAGAAAAATCATCCTTTGCTAAGGATCTTGAACTAAGGCCAACTGCTTCTTAATATCATGATGACGCTGGTCTCAAACCAGAAAAATCGTCCTTTGTAAAAGATTTTGAACCAGGAAAATTGCAGCTTCTTACTTTGATAATGAAGCTAGTCTCAAAAAAGAAAAGTCGTTTGAACCAACGCCAAATGATAGTGTGTACCATGATTGATATTGCAGAGGCATTGTGCCTGCGTCATTTAATTTTCTTGTAAACTCCGTCTCAGTGAATGCCCTTTCAATTTTAAGTGATCTTTGTAATAAGGATTAATAAACAGTCTATACTATAATATTTCTTGAATTTAATGTAATGATTGTTTCCATTCGTACAAATTGTCTTTATTCTTAAAGTTAGTATTGGATCACTTCTACCTAAAGGTCTATCCAGAGGAGTTATTCCTCTTCACTTATCTTTTTGTTGTACCCCATTCCCCCACCTACATAAGAGTGTACTATATGCGAATAAAAAGTGAGAATAGAAAATAAAGCTTTCATTGAAAGTTATTACGTGCTCGTAATGTGTGATTTAATATGGTGTCAGAAGCCATGACAGGAACCTTTTCCACCTCTCTCTTTTCTCAATCTCAAACTACCACCATTTCTCCTTACTCTCCAACATCCCTATATCATGGTCATCATTTATATCTATCTCACTCACTTTCACCAATAACCTATTTTGGAAAACTCAATTGTTGCTTTTTCTTCGTGGCTAAAATCTCTTAGGCTATGTTGATGGGACTAAACATGATCCACACTCTCAGACTGTTGAGGAAGGATTAACTGATTCCCTCAGCCAAAGGGTCCAATAGGACCAACTCATAATGAGTCTTCTCAATTCTTCACTCGTTGAAGAGGCTCTGCTTATCGTTATTGGTTTGTCAACTTCCAAACAAATTTGGGATACCTTGAAAAAAAAAAAAAATTCATCCCTTTCAAACACCCAAATTATCAATCTTCACATGATCCTTCAAAACTTAAAGTAAGACGAACTCACCGCCGCGAGAGCTTTATTCTCTACCAACCCCAATATCTATATTTAAAAGGTCTTCGCCTTGAATTTAAAACTCTATTCACCACACTATCTGCAAGACTCGAATCCATCACTTACTCCGAACATAATAGACTTCTCCTAAATCATGAATTTCTCGATGGTCACACGTTCTCCTCCTTGACCTCCATCCTCCACACCATCCATTGTGTCACTTGCTTCTGCAAACCTTAGTCAACGATCACTCTTTAATAATGATTGTCCAAACAAAGCTCCAATAGAGCTCGTGGAAGAAGTTCAAGAGGCAAAGCCGCAGAGGTGGTAGGAGTAGCTATAATTCCTCTTCAAATACTTTCAACAAGAAAGTATCTATAATTTCTTTACTTAGTAGGCGTTTGGCCATGAAAACCAATTATTTTTTACTTTATTTGGTGTTTTGGGTTGGAGTTGAAGATGAAGTTATGTTTGATTATAGTTTTTGCAAAGAATATTTAGTTGTTTGAATGTATTGAGAGTGAAAATAGATTTTTTGATATTTTTCAAATTCCATGATCAAATGTTGATTTTCAAATAAAGTAAAAATATTTTCCGAAAAAAAAAATGAAAAATTTTCATGGCCAAACAGGCCGTTAGTATTATATTGCTTTAAAGAAGACCCAAAATCTTGGTAGTCCAGTCCCCATATTTCAGCAAATCTAACCCACACCGTCACTAATGTCCCTCAGATAACACGACTAACTAGGGGCAATTCGTGGAATGACCTTATTTTGGGGTGGTCTTTAATTTGTGCCCATTAAATTGGTGGTCTTTAATTTTGACCCTTCGCTAGAATTTCTTGGTTTAGGGTTTGAATCCTTGCTCAGTTAAAAATTAAAAAAAGAATTCGCAAGATAGAGTTTGGATTCACAACTCTGCCTTCAGGCATGCCAAAACTCTACCTTAAAGCAGAGTTTTGCCTTATACTTGAAGGCAAAACTCTGCTTTAAGGCCTAATTTTGCTACAAAACTTTGCCTTTCAAAATTGCTATTTTTTTGTTTTTGTTTTACTGAATCGTGATTCGATCCTCAAACCTTATGGTATTAAGCGAAAAGGCCAAAAATTAAAGACCACCAATTTGAGGGACAAAAATTAATGACCAGTGCATTTCAAGGCCACTCCGCACAAAAAGAATGACTAACTACGTGTTTAAAGCCTTTACTGTCCCTTAATCTATGTTTGGCTTTCGGGCAGTGATTATCACGTTGCAAGACCCCAGCAAACCACTTTTAACAAAGGTAAATTACGTATATATACATATTAAGGAGAAATATTTACGAAACGTGACGATAGTTTTCTATTTACAAAACATAACATTACAAACCCTATAACAAACATACTTTTTTTTAAAATTAAAAAATATTTTTTTATTTTTATTTTTTTATTTTTTTGCTCAAAAATGTATGTATGAAAGTTGTATGAAATGAGTATATTTCGCTCAAGGCTTAAAAAGTTTGCTCAAAATTTAGCGTATCGGTATGAAAACTGTATGAAATGTGTATATCTCGTTCAAGGCCTAAAAAATCACCTCAAAATTGTATTTATGAAAACGGTATGAAATTTGTATCTCCCTCAAGGCTTAGAATTTCGCTCACATTTTCGTGTATAAAGTTCATGTTAAATTTCTCTAAAATTAATAAACTACAACAATATTGAATACAACTTTGATACAACATTCAAGACTTAAAATAATCGCTTAAATTTTTGTGTATGAAATGTGTATATCTTGCTCAATGCTTAAAAAATTCGCTCAAATTTTGTGTATGTAAAACGTATGAAATGTGTATATCACGATCAAGACTTAGACATTACGCTCAAAATTTTATGTATGAGAATGGTATAAAATGTGTATATCTCGCTCAAGACTTAAAATTTCATTCACATTTTGTGTATGAAAAACTATATTAAAAATTTCGCTTACACATACACATTTCATATATTTTTCATACACAAAAATTTGAGGTAATTTTTAAGCCTTTGAGCAAAAAAAAAAAAAAAAAAAAAAGATTTTTTTTAAAAAATAATTTTTTAAAAAATATAAAATTGTTTTTTAAAAAAAATAATTTTCTGAAAATAAAATTAAAAAACAAAAAATATATGAACATCCGTCATGTTTCGTAAAATATCGTTATGTTTTGTAAATAAGAAAAATTATCGTCACGTTTCGTAAATATTTCTCCTTAACATGTATATATACGTAGTTTTCCCTTTTAACAAAGGTAATCGAAATCGAGGTTTTTGCACAGATTACCCATCAAACGCACTGGTCTTTAATTATTGGTTTCCTTATATTTGTAGTTTTTAATTTTTACCCCTGCTGCTCATTTAATGAAAATATCCAGACTTATTTTGCTGGACATAAGTTCTATAATATTTATTTCTAAAAACTAAAAATTTGCTTCGCTTGGCATAATTTCTGTTGGAATTAAGTTCGTACGGCATAAGTCTTGTTTTTGTGGAGTTTGATATGGACTTTCAAAGTTTTTTTGTGTCTGGCATAACTTGTGTGATATAATCTAAATTATGCCGTATGAAATCTAAATATATGTGGCGCAAAAAGTGATGAAAGGCAAAAGCTAAAGACCACAAATTTGAGGGCAAAAAATTAAAGGGCAATTTTCACAAATAACAATACTTCGGGGTTTTTTTAGGTATACCTACACTTTTGCTAATTACATTTCGTAGCTACAGTAACATGTATTCCAATTCGGCTGTATTTCGCTATATTCAATTCGGATGTATTCATTCATAACTACTTTTGCACTGTGTTCAACTTATTGTATTTAAATTCAATTGTATTCAAACAACATAAAGTGCAAAAAAAATATAAGGATATTCAGCTGTATTCAAGTTCACTATTTATTTGTATACAATAAAATCTCCTTCAAAATACAGGCGACAAATACACAAAGAAACACTGAATTTTACACTAAAAAATTAACAAATACACTCAGATAGATTCAGATCCAAGATACAAGAAATAAGATACATTCAGATCCGAGATACAAGAAATAACATATGCTCAGATTTGAGATACAAGAAATAAAATACATAGTATTTGAGTTAAAAAATAAAATACACTAAATCTAAAATACACTCGGATTTTTCCATAACAACGACAATATGCTTCGGCTAAGACGTATACTTAAATACAATGTCGTCGTCCGAAGATCTAACCAGAAACCATTTCTTTCTATATATTCAACACAAATACAAATACATCTCAAGCAACAGCAATGATAAATCTCCAGCCGACAACTCCCAACCTTTTGATATCCGGCAAACACGTTATCGGAGAATACACTCAGATCTGAGAAATACCCTCAGATCTGAGATATACACTCAGATTTGAGAAATACACTCAGATCGCGTCTCCGAAGAATACACTCAAATTCTTTCTCTAACTGTTTTCTGTCTTTGATTGATGTGAATCACGCAAGACTTTCAATTTAATCATGTTATGTCACTTTTCATTGTGAATCACACGCATATTATAAATGTAAAGATAGAAACTAAAAGCCTAAAACATTGAAGCGGTTGAAGAACAACAATCAGGTACATATCACGACAATAATAATATTCGATGTTATATTTAAATGCTAGAGGTATAACAATTACAAGTGAAAGCTAAGACGTATACTTAAATACAATGAAGAAAGAGTAGACTTATGCTTGTAAATCCAAATAAAACACATGACACTTTCAATGAAATAGCTAAACCATCTTTGAAAGGATATGAAACAAATAAACATATATCAAATAAAATATATTAAAGTTGATGTTACGACCCGTACTGAAGGTCGCAACGGGCACCCGGCCTTCCGACCAGGCACCACCGTGACATATATTCATAACCATACTAACATACATAAGTGGGCCAAGAGGGCCGCCATGAGACATCTGAATAAGTATATAGAAAGCTTGACAAGAAATGACCGAAACACGACATACATAAGATATACTGACCTATAAGGCCGACATGAACATCCGTACAAAATATTTATATACATGACATCTGTCTACAAGCCTCTAAAGAGTACATAAGCGTCATAAAGTTGGGACAGGGCCCCGCGATACCCATAAACATGCATACATATCTATATTGACCCAAAAGGGCAACTCCGAAGCAAGTGGAGTGCAGTGACATTGTCCGCTAAGCTGATAACCTACTGGACGAATCGGCAACCTGTTTATCCAGACCTGCGGGCATGAAACGCAATGTCCCCCAGGCGAAAGGGGCGTAATTACGGACAATATACTGAGTATGTAAGGCATGAAAGCAACATAAAGAAGACATAAAAGTATATAGGATAAAAGGAATGCAACCTGTATATCTGAACTGCCTCTGAGGGCCAATGATATGCATAAGTACAGTATATATGCGTATATAACGCCTGTTCATATATATATATATATATATATATATATATATATATATATATTGTTGACACCCAATTTTTACCCTCCAAAAATTCAAATTACCCAGTCAAGCTTCTTGAATTCTAAACGGAGTAAAGAATTAGTCGAAAAATAAAAAAAAAATACTTTCTAAACTATTTTCGGTGTTATTTTTCCATTCCCTTTGGAAAAATACCATAATATATATTACGTATAATTTTAAGTCTTAATTATGTAACATTATTAATTCAAACATCAATTTGCACAAAAACAAGTATTTTAGTTAAATTTGCATTCTATTTGTCAATTAAAGTGATATTTTACTTTGTTAAAATCAAGAAGCTTAATTAGTTAGTTGAATAGTTAATTTATCTCAAATTGGTTTAATTTTAAAAAGATTGGTTTTGATTTGAAGGAAATTGATTTCAAATGGAGGTTTAAATGGCCATTTCTAAATTATTCTGGCCACTTATTCACTTTTAAATCAAGTAAAATTTACTTGGCATAGGTTCCATTATTACCTATTTATGGAACA
>NC_081353.1:17958867-18010545 GCF_029784015.1 Lycium ferocissimum
AAGCGGTAATTTTCGGGAGAATATAATTGACTCATGGGGCTTACGCAGATTCTTTCCTAGACTCATCGGGTTCAAACCCGTTTAGGAGCATAGTAGAAGCAATCATTTTGTAAACTGCCGGAATAGGAACTTCCGGGAAGTCTATCTTGTGCGCAGCTCCCACTGACTCCATGATATGGAAATCCATTCCCTTAGGTGCCGCTTCAATGATGGGTATAAAATTATCTGGGCAATTGTATATGCTAGCTTCTCCATGGATCAACACTTCTTCTCCTTCCAGACAAATTTTAAAGATTGATGGAGTGAGGATGGTACTGCCCCTGCCATGTGGATCCATGGCCTTCCCAGAAGCAAATTATAATTGGCGGGTATTTCCATGACTTGGAATTCAGTGGTGAATTCAGCTGGACCTATTTGAATGTCCAAGTCAACCGCCCCAGTGGCATCACAACATCCTCTATTGAATGCTCTTATGTTTGTATGGCTCTGATGCACTTTCCCGAGGTCGTACCCCAGCTGAACCAAAATAGATTCTAGACAAATATTAAGTCCTACGTCGTTGTCAATTAATACTCGGGTTACCACTTTGTTGCGGCACATAACAGTGATGTGTAGCGCTTTGTTGTGATCTATGCCTTCTTTGGGCAACTCTTTCTCTGTGAAGGCAATTTGACGTTCCTCCATAACATGAGCAACCATTTCAGCCAGGTTTTCACTGCTTGTTTTAGCTGGGACGTGAGCTTCCTCCAACACCTTCATTAAAGCCAGGCGGTGTTGAGGTAAACTTTGAAACAAGGCCAGTACTGAGATTTGGGCCGGTGTTTTCTTCAAGTACTCCACAATAGAGTATTCCTTCGGCTGCATTCAACGCCAGAAATCTTCAGCTTCACCTTCAGTGATAGCCCTTTTCTGATTCCCCTCTAGGTCTTCGGGAGTGTAGCATCTCCCCGATCTTGTAATGCCGCGTGCAGCAGCAACTTGGACTACGAAATCTTTTGCGAGACGGCGTCGGAGTCACTTGAGCCACATGCGCAGTGATTAATACTTTGAATTGTGGGCATTCTTGCAAAGACAATAATGCTACTGTGCACTCAAGTTCTTTCACAGAATCGCAGATTGTGGGCCTTTCTGCGACCCAGTCTTCTTCCCTCTCAATCATGTGAATCACATTGTTGACATGGTTTGGCAAGGGATTGGTGTTCATATTTAGAGGGGCTGTTTGGAGCACAATCTCTTTCCGGTCAATCATGTCCTGTATTTTGTACTTAAGATTAATACAATCTTCAGTATGGTATCCTATGCCATTAGAATGGTAGGTACATGTCTGGTCAGCACGCTAAAACCGGTTCTTTGGGTCGACAACCTTTGGGGGAAGCGTTTGGATCATCCCAGCTGCGCTTAATCTTTTGAATAAATCAATCTGAGATTCCATCAGTGGGGTGAATACCCGAGCTGGCTTTTTTTCGAAGTTCTGACGTGGTGCATTATAGGCATTTGGTGATGGTTGATTTTGGTAGGTGTTGGGTTGGTTATTTTATGTAGTGCGGTAAACAGGTGGGGGAGTTTGATAATTTAGCTGTGGAGCTTGGTAGTTCGGGGTGGGTGACTGGAAGGTATTTTATGGAGCTTGGTAATTTGGGGGTGGCAATTGCAAAGTCGGTTGCGCGTAATATACGGGCACCGTATTGTAAGGAGTGGGAATGTAGGTATTTGAGGGAGGCGAAGCATATGCTTCCATTGGGAAATCTCCCCTCCTTTTGGTTTTGGGGCTAGGAGTGTGGGATATGCTAGCCACGTCTTCCTTCTTTTTGCGTATGAACCCGATTGAGCTTGATTGTCACGACCCAACGGGAGGGCCATGACGGGCACCCGGGGCTAACCCACCGGGCACCTCTCACCGTACATTCACGTCTAAGTGAGCCACATGGCTTATCAACAAACTCTATGCCTCAATAATACTATTTCCAACGACTAAAACACTTTTTTTTATCAACATCAACAACTATGCCCATATACATATACACTAGCCGACGAGGCTAACAAAATAATACACCAAAATATGAGCCAACAAGGCAAAGGACATCTACTATACATAACTGTATATGAGCCTCTAAAAAGAGTATGAGCATCATCATAAGGACAGGACAGGGCCCCGCCATGCCCATATATAGACAAAAGAATAGTACACACAGCTGCAGCTTCGGATCAAATGGAGCTCCTCTAACCAATCTTCGGATAAGCAGCCTAAGGATCAAGTCTATCTCCCTGTCCAGCTGCAGGCATGACGCAGCGTCCCCAAACAAAAGGACGTCAGTACGAATAATGTACTGAGTATGTAAAGCATAATCAACATCATAACAGAAGCATAAGAAATGATATAAGATAGAAAAGTCATGGGATGAAAGAGCCATGTATACCTCTAGCGACGTTCATCATATTTATTTACCCTCTTTCTAATGGGAAACTTCCATTGCATACCTCTATATATTTAGTAGTATCATACCCGACCATAGAGGTTTGGTGTCTTACGTGCCCGACCATAACAAAGTTCGGTGTTATACGTACCTGGCCGTACCAAGGCTCAGTGTTACTCGTACACAACTGCAGTGGTGCGCGCGATAGATATCATACCCGGCCATATAAGATCGGTTTTTCTTAATAGTCATACTTTCATATATCAGTATATATTCATAGGAGTACATACATGTCCTCAACATCATCATCGTCTCATCATTTTCATTATATCCTTCCTTAGAGGATCAACTATCATAGGATAGGACCAATGGTATCGTGAGAATATCAAGATTATGAACTTTAGTGATTCTAGGAATGAAGTCATCCTGGAAGATACTATGGATTTTACATGAAGGTACACATCAATGGGATCATACCTTAAGAAAAAAGGGATTAGCCTTACATACCTCGTCGTCTTCTCAACTGCTTAACGTTCCCCGTCGAAGCTTGGAGAATCTACATTTAGAAGGATTCATACCATGGTTAAGCCTTAATGATACTCTTAATTTCAAACTAGAATAATTCATGGACTAACGAAAATTGGGCAACATTTCCCCTATTTCATCAACTTCTACCATATTACCAAACAACTCCCAAACATCCATAATAACATCTACAATATCATAACAAGTAATCACATTCCATTAAGTCTTCAAAATTCATTCTCATGTTCAACTTATACTAATAACTTCACACCCAACCTTAGCACATTTTCGTACAACGCTTCCTCATCACTATTATTACCTTCCATAACAAGATTATATCCATATCATACTAAGAATCATGACTCAAGTTAGGTTACTACCCAAAAACATCATAAAACTACATTCAAGCTTCACTTTCTACTTTCTTTACTCATCCAAGTTATTCAACAACTAAACATGCTTAACAACATGTAATAAACATGAAAACTAACCTTTTATCTCATAGGAATGAGCTTTGGAGCAAGATATCAACTTGTGCAAAACCCTAGCAACAATACCCAAGTAAATCTTGAAGTCTACTAACCCTAGTGAGCCTTCTAACACATGAACACTTCAATTCTTGCTATTTGATCTTTGTTTTCTCTTGGGTTGGAGTGCAATATACTTGGAGAAGGGTTTGGCGCTCTCAAGACTTTTGGAAATGTGGGAAATGAAATAAAAGAACAAGGGTCATCTATTTATACAAAAAAAAAAAAAAAAAAAAAGCTGCCCGATGGACTTATACGGACCACTTATACGGTCCGTATAATATTATACGGTCTGTATAAGTGGACCGTATAATACCACCATGAAAATACCCTTCTATGGAAGGGTTATGTTATACGGACCCCCTTATACAGACTGTATAAAGTTATACGAATCGTATAAGTGGTCGTATAACCCATAATTTCTAAAGTTGCTCTCGGTGATTCGTTTGACTTCTAATCCTCGTAGAACCTTTTTGTCCCTTATATAACACTTCATTAACCATACAATAGGCCCTATAGCAGCCCCTCAAGACATTACTAAATACGTATCAAATCAACTATCACGAAAACCCCTCTAAACACGTCTTGCATTTCACTTCCTTCAACGAACTTAGGCTCATATATTCATATAACTTTGAAATCTTATGGTGCGCACTTTAAGCGATCTAATATTTCCCTTAATATCTTAAGGATTTCATATTCACCTTAAGCTCACGGTAGCCTACTCATAAGGAAACAATCCGAAATTTTCGAGATGTAACATTCTCTCTCCCCCCCAGGAACATTCGTCCTCGAATGTTAGGTCCTCAGGGATTCTATAAAAATTTCGCCAGAGTTTCCCCTGTAATGTGGTACTACCATCCTATCACAACAAACCAAAATACGTCACCTCACAAGGCTACAACAACAACATCAATAACCATGGCCACACACAACCAAGCAAGCATCAAGGAAAGCACTACATACCCGAGGACAATGGCCTCTCTGCCCGAGTCTCCTCTGGAGGTGGAAATAAATGCGGGTACCTGAACTTCATGTTTCTTCTGCTTCCTAAGTCATTTCCTCCCTATTATTATTTCTCCATAAAACTTTAACTGAAGCTACATCTTTGGTTCTGAGTCTCCGTACTTGCCGATCTAGTGTCACGACCCAAACTGATGGGCCGTAACAAGTGCCCGACCACTACTGGCCAAGCACTCCTATGCTTGCATTTACTGCTCACTGACTATCCTAGGCCCATACACTGATCATGTGAATCGAGGCTGTCGTCCCGAACAATCAACATAAAAGACACTGTATCGGGAACTCACGGCCAACGCATACATATAATCATAAACACTGTGAATAACAGCGTGAGCCGATTCACCACCACACATATATACTGTACAACAAAATACACGCCGACGAGGCTGCATAATATCACGACTACATATCACTGTCTACAGACCTCTATGGAGTACAAACTGTAGAAATGAATGGACAAGGCCCTTCCGTACCTATATATGTACGTAACGGAATAGCATACCCAAAGTGGTCAGCTCCGGATCAATGGAGCATACCGCCGCTGGCCGAGGGGAGGTCCCACTGTCGTGAATCGTCGGCGGCTACTTGATCCTGCGGGCATGAACGCGGCGTCCACAAGAAGGAACGTCAGTACGAGTAATGTACCGAGTATGTAAGGCATGAATAGTAACATAATAAGGGATGTAAAGTATGAATAATAACAGAATGGAAATATAGAGCGTATCGTAAGATAAAAGAGTAACCTGTACATATGAGTGCCTCTTAGGGCGGATGCCATGCATGCTAGGTTTCTTTTGAAAAATATTTCTTGTTCATATATATAGAAAATAGAACATATCATATTGCCGAGGCGTCGGCTCCGATCCATTTAACCACATATATCCCGCGTCCGGGATGATATCATGTCATATTATACCAACTGATCAGGTGGTTACGCGTATATAACGCTCTCGCCCTTTTTCCCATATTCCCTATTGTCACGACCCGGCTACGGGCCATGACGGGTATTCGGGACTAACCCCCGAACACCGCTCATTCTGGTACTCATCTGCTCCCATTCATAATACATGCTCATAATCATGAAAAACTAATAACATTTGAAACATATTTACTTTATATACATGAGCCCTTCGGCTATCAAAATAACATATATACATACATATACATAAGAACTAGTGAGGCCACATTGCCCACACCTACATATCTACGAGCCTCTACTAGAGTACTAGACATGTAGATGGGACAGGACCCCATCGTGCCCAAGCATGAGTATATACATATATGTACCAAATGAATAATCAATAGCACCTCCGGAGAATGGAATGCTATCAAATCAGCTAATCGCTCCTACGAATTTGGATTGCCTCTCTGTCTACCTGTGGGCATGAACACAGCGTCCAAAGAGAACGGACGTCAGTACGAACATTGTACTGAGTATGTAAGACATGAATAAAATGAACATAATAGAGAAATCATAAGGCATAAGATGAAGACTTAACCTGCGTACTCTTTGAATGAATACATTTTATACATATATTATATGAGTTACCATAGCGTATACATCATCTTATCATACATGTATCATCATATCATCCATACATCATCGTATCGTTAACCCGCGTCCGGGTAACCATCATATGCCGCCCACTAGTGGTGTCATGCCCGGCCCTCTAGGCTCGGTGTAAACATAGCAGCTCGCTTTAGCGGTGACATGCCCGACCCTCTAGGCGAGGTGTAATCGTATGCAGCCCGCCGTAGCGGTGACATGCCCGGCTATCTAGGCGCAGTGGAATCATATCATCGTACATATCATATACTTATCATTATCATTCGTCTCATAGGCACATCATAGCTTTACCATAACTTAGCATTATTATATATTTATCATCAAACATACACTAGGACTTGAAAGCAGCTATAGCTATATTGGGGTGACATAAGGTCGTGAACCCCCGATTACGTTATGGAGTAATTATTGTCGCTATACCTCACCTTGGAGTACACATGAGGAAAACATCAATGAATCATAGTCAACA
Organism: Lycium ferocissimum; assembly: GCF_029784015.1. NCBI lineage: Eukaryota > Viridiplantae > Streptophyta > Magnoliopsida > Solanales > Solanaceae > Lycium > Lycium ferocissimum. Next base: position 17,965,393 of record NC_081353.1, read on the forward strand.
TCATTAACTTTGTAGGTACATCATATCGTGATCTCTAGAATCTTTAGACTTAAGCTTATCATTATCGTGTTCATAATGTATCTCTCATCTCATTTGGCTATTCATGAACATAGGCTCTTAGCCTTCCGGAATATGGGAAATTCATGAAGAAGGAGGAAAATCATGCATAGGATTCATGCCTTAGGAAGAAAGGTTGAGCCTTACATACCTTTGTCGTTTAACTAATCTATCGCTTGCTTGCTCTCCTTTAATGCCCACGTTTATACCTTCAAGAGAATTCGTATCGACATTAGCTAAACATTTATAAAGGCGTGCTTACTAAAGCTAGAGAAAATTGGGTAGCATTTCCTTTGTTTATACGACTTCTGCCATATTCCATATCAACTCCCAAACATTCATAACAACAATTACAACATTATAAACAACAATCGTCATTCGTTTACATTATTCACATTTCGTGACTTACCTCCAATTCTCCATAATCATGACCAAAGTTCGCTATCGCGTTCTCTCAAATACAATGCTTATTCCATGTTCCAAATATCATTCATAACCTACTTACAATCACAACATATCCATATTCATGATTCAACCCATACTACTACTCAACAATGATAGTATGCACACATTTATGACCCATTTTCTATACTCTTCTACAATCCCAAGTGTTTCAACTTCACAATACTTCAAACATCATGAAAATACCATAAAACTTACCTTAGATAATGGTAGAATAAGTCTTAAGTGGAATACTCTTCTTGCACCAAAAACCCTAATTCACTTCTTTTGGAATTTCTTGACTTAGATGACTTTAATGAGTTTCACAATCTTGATTCTTGTTGGTTTGATGAAGTTGATCATCAATTTTCCTTGAATTCTTGTGGATGAAGTGTATGGAATTTTCTAGAGGTCTTGAGAGGTTGAAGAGGTGTGGAAATGAAATAAATGAAGTGGGAGCACACTTATATAATCAGAACCTGTTCAGCCCGTCGAGACTTCCACGGACACTTTCACGGTCCGTGGAACATTATGTTGTCCGTGGAACTGGTCGTGGTTCACCACCAGCCAGCCACCAACTCTGCTGGGAGTTTCACGGACCCTTCCACGGTTCGTACAAAGTTACACGGTCCGTGGAAGTGGCCGTGCAACTCACAGTTTTCCCGAAGTCGTCTTCCGTCATTTCGTTTAATCTCCAATCCTTTTGGAACCTTCTTAAACCTTGTCTAACACTCCAACATCAATCTAAGGGACGTTATAACTCTTTCCCAAAACATCATTAGAACGTCATTAACTCGATACTCAAAATTCTTGCCCGACACACGACATATGATTTGCTTTCCTTAGCAACTTTCGTCTCCTACTTCTAATGTCTTTGGAAATCTTAATTAGGACCATTAAAATACGTCATGCCCTTCGTTAGTCTATTCACTGTACGCTAAAGGGAAATTTCAAAGGTGTAACATTCTTCCCCCCTTTTGGGACATTCGTCCTCGAATGTTAAGTCATCGGGAATCCTATAAAAATTTCACCAGAGTTTCCCCTGTAATATGGCACTACCACCCTATCACAACAACCCACAATAAACATGCCTCACAGGGCTACAACACAATAGCAATATAGATTGGCCACACACGGCCCATGTGCATAAAAGAAAAACATACATACCTTATAATCTCGATGTCTCATCATAAATTTTCTTCCGGGGACTGGAATAAATGCGGATATGTGGATTTCATCTTCTCTTCCGCTTCCCAAGTCATCTCTTCTCGGTTGTTATTTCGCCATAAGACCTTAATTGAAGCCACTTCCTTATTCCGAAGTTTCCGTACTTGCCTGTCTAGTATGGCAATAGGCACTTCTTCATAGGCTAGCTTTTCTGTGATCTGAACATCATCTATTGGCACAATCTTTGTAGGATCTCCAACACACTTACGGAGCATTGAGACATGAAAAACTGGATGAACTAATTCAAGCTCTGAAGGCAAGTCCAATTCATAAGCTACTTGACCCACCTTGCGGATAATCTTATAGGGTCCAATATATCGAGGACTTAGCTTCCCTTTCTTACCAAATCTCATCACCCCTTTCATTGGCGACACTTTCAGAAATACCCAATCATCAACTTGAAATTCCAAGTCTCGTCGGCGGTTGTCCGCATAAGATTTTTGGCGACTTTGGGCTGTCAACAATCGATCTCGGATCACCTTGACTTTTTCCACCGCTTGTTGAATTAACTCAGGGCCTATTAGTGGTACTTCTCCTATTTCAAACCATCCAATTGGAGATCTGCACTTCCTTCCATATAAAGCTTCATATGGAGCCATTTGGATACTGGAATGATAACTATTATTATATGCAAACTCGATTAGGGGCAAGTGGTCGTCCCAACTACCACCAAAATCTAAAACACATGCCCTTAGCATATCCTCCAAGGTCTGTATGGTACGTTTAGCTTGTCCATCAGTCTGCGGATGAAATGCCGTGCTGAGCCTTACTTGAGTACCCAAACCTTCTTGAAAGGATTTCCAGAACTTGGCTGTAAATTGTGCTCCTCTATCTGTAATGATGGATATCGGAATACCATGGAGTCTTACAATCTCCTTGAGATATAACCTTGCATAATCTTCCGCTGAGTATGTGGTTCTAACTCGAAAAACATGAGCTACTTTCGTCAATCTATCCACAATCACCCATATGGAATCATACTTGCCTCGGGAACAAGGTAATCCCACAATAAAATCCATATTGATCGCTTCCCATTTCCAAGTAGGAATTTCCATTGCTTGCAATAATCCTCCTGGCTTTTGATGTTCGATCTTTTTCTTGGCAATTTGGACATTGAGCTACAAATTCTGCTATGTCTCTTTTCATGCCATCCCACCAATATATCATCTTGAGATCATGATACATCTTTGTTGTTCTTGGATGAATAGAGTACCGAGAATAATGAGCTTCCTCTAGAATTCGACGTCGTAATTCTGCAACGTTCGGAACACATAGCCTGCCTCGGTATCTAAGAACCCCATCTACAGAAGTTTCAAATGGAGACTCCTCTTTTGCATGACATATATCTCTATAATGGCTCAATTGAGGATCTTCATATTGTCGCTCTTTTACCTCCATGTTCAAGGACGAAACTGTGGGATTATTAACACTAACTCCTGCACCACCTGAATCAATTAGACGTACACCAAGATTAGCTAGTTGGTGGAGCTCATGAATCAACTCTTTTTTCTCCGAGGGAACTTCACATAGGCTACCCATAGATCGGCGGCTAAGCGCATCAGCTACTACATTTGCCTTTCCGGGGTGGTATAAAATATTCACATTATAATCCTTCAATAATTCTAACCACCGCCTTTGCCGCAGGTTTAACTCCTTCTGTTTGAAAATATATTGGAAACTCTTGTGATCTGTATAGATATCAACGTGCACACCATACAAGTAATGTCTCCACATTTTTAATGCATGAATAACTGCAGCCAATTCAAGATCGTGAGTTGGGTAGTTCTTTTCATGTTTCCACAGCTGCTTCGAAGCATAAGCGATGACTTTACCATGCTGCATCAACACACATCCTAACCCCACGCCAGAAGCATCACAATACACAACATAACCATCTGGCCCTTCTGGAAGTGTTAAAACTGGAGCTGAGGTCAACCTGTTTTTCAATTCTTGGAAGCTACGCTCACAAGCATCATTCCACTGAAATTTTGCTGACTTCTGGGTTAGTTTCGTCAATGGAGCTGAAATAGATGAAAAGCCCTCTAGGAACCTTCTATAATATCCTGCCAATGCCAGAAAACTATGAACTTTTGTAGGCGTCGTAGGCCTTGGCCAAGTCTTTACAACTTCAATCTTCTGAGTGACAACTCGAATGCCATCGTCTGAAATAACATGACCCAAGAATGTCACAGAATTCAGCCAAAACTAGCACTTTGAGAATATTGCATATAATTCTCGAGTTCGAAGAATTCCCAGAACGATACGTAAATGGTCTGCATGTTCCGATTCTGTGTGAGAGTATACCAGAATATCGTCAATGAATACTATCACGAACAGATCCAAGAGAGGCCTGAATACATTGTTCATCAAATTCATGAACACTGCCGGAGCATTAGTTAGCCCAAATGACATCACCCAAAATTCATAATGGCCATATCTCGTTCTGAAGGCTGTCTTGGGAATACCTTCTTCTCTAACTCTCAGTTGATGATACACCGATCTCAAGTCTATTTTGGAAAACCACTCGGCACCTTGTAGCTGATCAAATAAATCATCAATCCTTGGAAGAGGATATTTGTTTTTGATCGTCACCTTATTCTACTGCCCGTAATCAATACACCTTCGTAGGGAGCCATCTTTCTTTCTCACAAATAGGACAGGCGCTCCCCGCGGTGATGAACTGGGTCTAATAAACCCCTTCTCAAGCAAATCTTTCAACTGTGCCTTTAGTACTTATGGGTTATATATGTATAAGAAAATATGGAGTATATCTCCTATTTTTTAATATAAGTATAGGAATTGAAAGTTTCATTAAGTCCATTTTTTTAATTTAATTGAAGCTCATAGTCCACCATACTCAACTTTCCAAAGCCATCTTTCCTCAAAATAGTCCAAGTATAATTCCCTTTATTTTGACCTTTCAAGTTTGGGATTTTAGCCCAAAACCTGTTATTCCACTTCGCTGAAAAAATTGCCCAAATTTAAGCATAAAAAGTGTACTTGCATTTTGAAAATCTTCCAAGTCCTTAACGTTTGTAAAAAATTCAAGATTTAATTCTAAAAGAGTTTTGTTTACAATCCAACAACCTTAAAACTCATTTTTGTAGTTAGCCCATCACATAATTCCGTTTCTGCTCGAAAGAGGATTCCATTGCGGGCTTAAGGCCCAAAATCTACTTCGTTTTTTTTTTTGATCCAGTTCAGGTCCAAATTTACACCAAGGACGGAAGGCTCAAATTTACTACTCTGATCCCTTAAAAAAGATCGATTAAAGTTAACTGAGTTGTAAAAAAAAAAAAATAGTTTTTAACTTATGAAAATTAGTATTTCGATTTCATGCAAATGTAAAATTAACCAAGTTTGAAAATCATTTAGGAGACATCCCTAATAATAATAAAATTTTCTTCTGAAATTCTACATCCATAGGGGTTTTCAATAATCATACAAGTGTTTTTACAAGTAAATTACACATGATAGATAAAAATGAAAACGATGGAGAGTTAGGCTGGTGGGCCTACCTAAGCCCACCAGTTGCCTACTTTTACCCATAGGTGAGCCTTCAATGCAAATATTAGCTTCCCTTTCTATAATCATACAGACTCGATCAAGAGACTTGGGCCTCAGGCCCAACATGTTATATGAAAAAAGAGAAGCACACCCAAGTGGTATCCCATGCAAAGAAAAGGGAAAAGGGAGAATTGGGGTCAGAACGCACCGAACTTATACATCGCAATTTAGACAGAAATTAAAATATGCAAGTGTCCAAACGTACATCTACTAAACAGATCAAATTCAGGTACATATTTCAACAAATTTGGATGAGATATAATCATTATTCAAAGCCCGGGGATACCTAGACACAGGCTCAAACAGTAAAGGAATGCAAACAGTTTCAAAGAAATCATACCAAAGCCCAATAGTTAGACTCAAGCCCATAAGGTTCACGTGCAGACAAACAGATGAATTCAGACAAGCCCATTATACCATGTTTTAAATCTTATTTTAAGAGAAAATCAGGTGATATACATTGTATATAACTCTGTGAATTGGGATGTATACTGGACTTGTATACTCTGTGTATATCCATTGTATATGGATGATATTTAGTTCAAAACAAATAAAGGGAATAGGGAGGGGATATACATGGTTCAATATTTCTACTTAAAGTCATATTCTTCAAACAGAGCATACATGGACAAAAAGATCGCCTTAACATTATAACTTTCAACAGAAGAGGTCAACAGGATACAAGTAATTCAACTTCAAATCTTTACCCCCATTTTTAGTCCTTTAAAGTCCATATATATTTATGTCCTACCCATTAAAATAGGTTTAGATGACTGCTCAGTTTGGCTATATATCAAAATAGTGACAAGAAAGTTCAAGTCCTGTCTTTGAAACCAACTTAATATTAAAAACCCACAAAAACAACACAGGACACATGCAATGGCAGTTGATGTATTGAACATTTAGGAGCATAGAGGACAAACCAGAGGAAATAAGACATAAACCATGTCCCTGTTTTACTTAACTCCTAATCTGTAAACCTAAGAGATTTATCTGACTTCAAGGAAAATTAGTTTGATTGCTTTTAACCTTGTTCACCTAGTCAGTTAACTAAGCTTCCTATTATCAAGGGTGGGATTCACCCATTATGACAGTTACCACAACAAACCAGTGATTAAATAGTGCCAAATAGGACTCAAGATTACACAAGACACTTAGACATATACAAAATAAGCACAATCTTTCTTTAAGACCTGAGTAAACAATATAAGTGAGTAGATAGTTTATGCAGACAAACAGGACCTCCTAGATGAGATCAAGAATCTAAATTCCCCTTTTTCTTTTAGACAACAAGGCACAGATGTAAGAATCAGGAGAACCAAACTGACTCAGTTGAACTAGTATACTTACTTTAACCATGTTTAGACAAAGTGTGGAAAGAAAAGTAGACCATGGACTATAGTCTAAGCTCAGTATTAATTTAAAATCTTTTTTTGATAGAAAAAGGTTTAAACCACAGCCAAGGGAAACACCTTTTGACACATGATGGCAACTCACAACTTCTAGGGCTGCTTTAAAATATTGACCCCAAACAGTTTGGTTAAACCACTATACTACAACCTCTTTTTTTTTTTCCAGAAAATTGGAACTCTTCCCAAGTTCATGGACTTTAACAAACACAGACAAGCATCTATTATCAGTACCAGGTCATCAACTCATATTAAAAACCATATATGATTACATTATATTAACCACTCATGTTCAAAATGACTTATGGACTACTAATCAAACCACATCACTATGTCCGAGTATTGAACCAAAGCAAACTGCCACAGGATGACCAATTTAAACTAAAACATGAGCCAAACAGGGCACAACAGCTTTGGATCACAAAGAACAACAAAGAAACCAAAATTGATTTGTAAACAAACTTAACACTGGCCAAGAACCAACTAAACCATACCATAAGAATAAATCACACAATCATTCTAAACCAAGGACAAAAACTACACTGATCAGAACATAATCATGAGCCAAACACTAATACTAAAACAGGCACAAATTAACTATGCTATTACTAAATAAGCAGTGATTAACACTAAACTACCCTAACAAACGTATAACATAGTGGAAGAAGTATAGATTAACTAAAACTATACTAAAACTAAGCTAAACTACCACATAAGCATATAAGAGAAAACATACAAAGCAACTAAAATTAAAAAAAGGATGGAAAATTACCTTTTGCTCGTGCAGCCAAGTCGAGGTTGGACTTAGAGATCCTCCTTGTTCCCAAATCACCTCAGCCACACACAACACAAGCAATCAAATTTTAAAACTTAAACTTAACTCAAAAATTAAAGGTTCTCGCAATTTTTATGCTGAAAACCCTAGGTATTTGAGTTTTATTTTGGGTGAATATCTCAATCTCTGTCCTTGAAAACTATGAATGGGGGGTTCTTTATATAGAACCCCTAAAATCCCCAAAATCTAGGGTTTTCGACGTGGGATAAATGGAAATGTGTGAATCAAAACCCTTCAATTCGAGTGTCAATGGCTACGATTTAAGCAAGTACATATGATGGAGGGTTAGATTTGAACAATCCCAATGGATCCTTATAGCTTTTAACAAAACAATGAGATTTGAGGGTTTCAAATCACATTGATAATGGGATTTGTACTCGTTGACCCATATTTCAGTAAAAAGATAAAAGAAAAAGCAAAAATTACCGTGTTAAGGTTGTGTTTGGTGAAGAATTGGTTGTTGCAATTAATACATTGCTTTTATCGGCTATGCAAAGCCCGAAGGTTGCTGCTACCTCTGTCACTTTGCCATTATCGGCATGGTGATGTCGATGGAAGAGAGAGAAGAGAGGAATGGCCCCGCGGCGGCTAGGGTTTCAACGAATGAAACCCTTTGCCTCTCTCTAAAGGGTCGTTTGGCATTGATGGAAATGAAAGGGGTATTACCCCTTTATGCTGAGAAATGGGCCGGGTCAGGTCCCTGATGGACTGGGCCTGGCCGAGAAAAATAAAGGGGGATGAGGAGGCTTTTTATATACACACATATACACATGATATACATATATACATATGTATATCTGTGTATATACATACATATATATATATATATATATATATATATATATATATATATATATATATATGGGAAGGACTTGATACTATTTTAATAAATGGCCATGATTAAGAAAATCAATTAGTGTAAACTCCTTGATTATGGTCAAAACATAATTAATTAACCAATTAAATAATCTAATAAGTAGGGTTAATTATGCAAATAGACTTAAGTTGCAAATATAACCTTAATTGACTTTAAACATGAAGTTGGTTATTTCAATTATCGCCATAATTAGCCCAATCAAATAATTAAAGACTAATCAAACTTAAACTTAAACCATGAGTTTGGCTATTTCAATTAAGTCCAAAATTATCCAACAATTGATTATTTCAATTGTAGCCACAATTAACCATATAATAAATAATTCATAGCATTAACCACAATTAAACACTTAATTAATTATGATTGACTCTAATTGAATTGTACAAATGCACATTGGCTATGCAAAATTTTAGAATTGAGGGGTAAAATGATTAATTCATTTAATTAATCAGTTTCCTTGAATTAAATGGAGTAAAATATTGGCTAATTACTTTCTTGATTAAAATTAGCAAATGTATCGTAATTATTGCAAATTAATTTTCAAATGATTTATAACATTGTAGAATTTATTTTACCAAATAAGGATGGTAAAATATTATCTAAATAATTTTATAAAATCATTTTGACTTCTAAAAATTCATATTCCACTCCATTTAACATTCAAGGACACTGGGTAATAAAAATAAATTATGGGAGGTTGAAATTAGGTGTCAACAGGAAGCACGTGTACCCAACAGCATCGTTGAGTGACCCTAAACTATAGTGATGAGGAGGGTTGGTACTTCCGATACTCCTTTTCTTGATTAGTTAGTTTCAAAATCACAGTCTATAAGCATACAATATGTAGATAAGAGTCTCACATTACAATCGAATCATAAAGTTCATTCCTTTCAAGAATAATCATGAAGGCTCGACCTTTCCATTGTTTAAAGTCAAGGGTAAGTGTAAAGATCTCATCTTTATATAAATTAAACGCACATATGGCTTGAAATCAAGTCAGACACACCTAAGTAGAATGAGATGTAAAGAATGCATGCAATGTGAGTGAATAGTATGCAATGCAATGGTCATATGCACCGGTATACACACACTCCTACAGTAGGTTTCACGTGACCCATGGGGGACTTAGGAGGTGTATATACCCACCCGAAATACTAGATCTCCTAGATCACATCAGGTCTCAGCCATTCGGCTACAATATCATCATCATCACTCCATCTATGTACCATATCCAATATCCGGCCTCCGAGGCCCTTATCTTGTATATTCATCAATGAAATGCCAATAACATCATGAAAGTATGAATGGGTATGCGTACACCATGAAAATACATAATAACAAGTCAGTGTCAACTATGTTTATGTCCTTTTCATAATTTAGACGAGATGTGGAGTGATAAATACAAATCAAGTCACTATTCACAATTGTTCGACCCATGGTGGCCATCATAGCCCAAATAAATGTAACGACCCGCTTGGTCATTATGTGTGTTTGACCATTCTACCCTTGCTAGTACTTTCCCGAGGTTAGAAACGAGCGGACCTAAATAATTTGGTTGTGTTGTATGTTGTGTTTTGTGACTTATAAGTGACTCTGTGATGTGTTTTTAACTTGGTTTGTTATTGGCTTGTGTTCATAGGGCCTTAAAATGATTTTGAGAGGCTAAGTATAAAAAGTTGTGAAATTCCGTGCTCCTTTGGTTAAAAAGGCCTCACTGTAACGATGATTCTTCATTGCAGCGAGAAAGGGGTTCGCTGCAACGAGTACGTTGTAGCGAAACCTTGGTCGCTTCAATGAAGACTACTTAAGTTTAATGACGAGTTTAAGTAGTTATTTCGTGCTCACACTTCTCCTAATCCCCAAAACAGTTCCCAAGAGCACAGAGGCGACTTTCTAAGGCTAGGGCACTATTCTCCATCAAAAGTAAGCCTTAATCGCTAACTTTCTTCGCTTAATGCTCATATTAGATTCTTGTTTCAATCAAAAGACCCTTAATGGGAATTGAAGGGTAGAACACAATGTAACGACCCGTTCGGTCGTTATTACATTTTTGACCATTTTGCCCCGTTGACTCATCCTCGAGCCTTATTATTACCATTTTGACCCGTGAGGATAGGTGGCATGGTCCCCTAGGCATTGGAGTGAGTTTTGATGTGACTTTTAGAAAATTTGGCTTTAAAGTAAAAACCGTTTGAGTCATAATTGACTTTTGGGTAAACTGACCTTTTTTGAAAATCCATCAATTTCAAGAGGTCCGGATGGTCTTTTAGAACTTGTGCGTATGTTCGGTTCATTTCCCAATACACTCAAATGAAATTTGGGACTTGGGTTGGTAAGTTGATTTTGAGGTATCGAGGGTTGACTCGGTCAATGAGACCTCCATTGGAAATTTCGAGGCCACGAGTGCGTTCGTAACGGGTCTTTATGTGTGTCTGTATATGTGATATGTGAGCAGATGGCCTCGGGTGATAGTCGGGATTGAGATTGTGATTATTTGGGGAATTCTGGTTCTGGTGCACGTTATAGCGGCACCAGTACCGCATCAGCGGTACCGCTATAGCGGTGGTATTGCCGCCATAGCGGCCTAGTGTAATGTTGGGCGACCGGCTTGCGGCGGTCGAAGGGAACGTCGAGGCAGCCGCTGCAAGAACGTTATCACCGATTATTTCATTAACTGAGCATTAAAGGCCCTAAGTCCCTCATTCTTTATTATTTCGACTTTAGAGTTTTTGAGAGCTTTTCAAGGTAATTCTTGGGGGAAACTCTTGGTGGTAAGTTTTTCTATTTACTTTACTATTTCATTGTCCTTAATCAGCTTAGAAATTCCTTTATCATGATAGTTCATTAAGAGTTTGATGATTAAAAGAGGGTACCATGAGCTCTTCTTCCTAGGCTTCTAAACCTTGGTTTATTGTTTGGGTTAGCTTCATCAAGCATGTAATTGATAACTAGAACCTATAATTGCATGATTTCTTCCTAATTAGTGGCTAAATTATGGGATTGGAGGTTAGGGTTTATACCCAAATTTGGGGGGTTTTGCCTAGAATCCGAAATTGAGTAAATTGTTGGTTCTTCTAGCTTGATATTGATGGGAATTGATCACCTAGAGCTTTAATTTCATGTTGAGACCGTTAGATTCCTAATTTCACCCTTCTAGTTCATAAATCCTTATTCCATAGGTTGGGGATTTGGGTCTTGAATAGAAGTAGGGTTTGAATGATTTTGTTCTTGATTCTAATTTCATTATTCGAATATGCTTAGACTTTCATTATCTCGAGGCTCAAAGGAAAGGGAAGACTAAGGAGTGATTGTTGGAGACTTTGCTCTTCGGCATTCCGGGTATGTTCTTTGTCATGATCGAATTTTACTAAGTCATGCAGGCACCCACGTTTCCCACCTCGGTAGGCGAACCCTTATCCCAATAATCTTAAAAACATGAAATAATAAATAAATAAGCGGAAGAGGTAGAAATACGTAAGTATGACAATAATGATATAAAAACATGCGGAAGTAAGGAAATACATCAAATCTACCCAGATTCTAGTCTAAGCATACAAGAGCCTCTAATTAGATACTACAGGTCTGAAGGTAATAAAATACATCAATAGTCTCAAACATATGTCTTAGAACGGAAATAAACACATAATAGATAGAGGAATCTTTGAGCAGCGAACGTCCCCCTGCTCACCCTAAAGACTCGAATCAGCAGATCCTCGAACAGTTATCAGCCACGTGTAAAAGTCGAACTCCGCATTCATAAAAGAATGCAGCAAGTGCTGGTCAGTACAAACAACAAGTACTAGTAGGTATCATAGGCCGACTAAGATTAGCTACTATATATCAAGGCAATAAAGTAAGATAAATAGGTAAATCAATAAGGTATAAGTCAAGCACGAACCAGTAAGCAAGTATACATTGTCACCTATGTTATAACATCTTAACCCAAGTGTTCCAAGTTTCAATATATTCAATCCGAATCCGTGCATCATAAGTACATCACAAGGATATCACAATAAAAGCCATAGTACCATGAAATGCAGTAATGTATAGAATATGAGTGCAATGCCTAGGCACCGTGCACATGTACTTTGATGATGAAAGATCACATCTGAGCAACACAACCCATGAGGGACCCTTGAAGTCCATGTACCTCACGATTCCGGCAACAACCTCGGCAATCACTACCTCACGATCCCAGCAACAACCTCGGCAATCGCTACCACTCATCTTCTATTTCGTGATAAGCATCGGACATCGGTCCTCACGTCACTCTCATCCAACTGAGCCCAGCTCATAACAATGTTTCCTTAAGTATCATCAATGTATCAACAGCATATCATGAAGGATGAGAATGCGTGCAATGTATGAGTTCAATGTCAATAATCAAATAAATATCAAAAGTACCACACATAGGTACACTAACAATATCATGAAAAGGCTACACAATAAGCCATAATAGAATCACTATTCTCGTCTCCAACGACAATAAGTAAGATGCTACAATATTATAATCTAGATATATCAATAGTATCCAATATTTACTATCTTCACGTGGCATCAAACCAACAATAATAGAACAAGATAAGTCACAACACGACGGGGTGGCTAACCCCGATCATACAACGACGCCCGTACCAAGACAATATCTAACCCAACTTCATACCGAAGAAGGTTTAAATGCATTCTCCGACAATATCGTCTAAATATATGCTTCGCTAAATGAAGTCTCACCATAGGGTAAACGATAACCTACCTGGAAAGCCGAACAACAAGGTCTCCACAATCACACCTTAGCCTTCCCTTTTCTTTGAGCCTCGAGATAAAGAAAGTCTAAGCACATACGAATAAAGGAATTAGAATCAAGAAGAACATCGATCAAACCGTGCTTCTATTCAAGACCCAAATCCCCAACCTATGGAATGAGTTTTATGAACTAGAAGGGTGAAATTAGGAATCTAAAGGTTCCAACATGAAATTAAAGCTTTAGGTGATCAATTCCTATCAATATCAAGCTAGAATAACCAACAATTTACTCAAATTCGAATTCTAGGAAAACCCCCCAAATTTGGGTATAAACCCTAACTTCCAACTCCATAAATTAGCCACTAATTAGAAGAAATTATGAAATAAAGGATTCTAGTCATCAATTCTATGCTTAAAGAAGCTAACCCAATCGATAAATCAAGATTATAAAGCCTAGAAGAAGAACTCATTGAACCCACTTTTAATTCTTGAATTCTTAGTGAACTAGCATGATAAAGGAATCCTAAGATGATAATGAAATCTTGGAATAGGAAGGAAGCTAGAGGGACTTACCACTATGATTTTCCCCCAAGAATCACCTAGAACTGCTCCCAATAGCTCAGATTTTGGAATAGTAATAAATGAGGGACTTAGGGCTTTTAACACTTCATTTAATGAAATTAATTGCCCGACACCGCTCCAGCGGCACCACTTCGGCGGTCTCATGACCGCTACAGCGGTCATGCCCAAAATTCACTGGCCGCTTCAGCGGCAGGGTGACCACTATAGCGGTACCGCTGCTGTGGTGCTGGTGCCGCCAAAACGGGTACCAGTCACCATAAAAATCTCAAGTTTCACACTTTCAATCCGAATTTCTAACTATCTCCCGAGGCCATCTGCTCATATACCAAATATGTAGACATATATAAAAACACGCTACGAACACATTCGTGGCCTCGAAATTCCCAACGGAGTTCTCGTTGATCGAGTTAACCCCCGATACCTCAAATTTAATTTACCAACCCAAGTCCCGAAATGCACTCGAGTGCATTAGGAACCGAACCAAATATGCAAACAAGTTCTAAATGACCATCCGGAACTCTCGGAATCGACGAATTTTCAAATAGGTTCGTTTACCCGAAAGTAAACTTTGAGCCAATTCTTTTTCGCTTAAAGCCTAATTTTCCAAAAAAAGTCACCCAAATCAATTCCGAACACCTTAGGAAGCATGGCAACAATCTCCTCATGTCAAAAGTGAGGTAACAAGCTCGAGAAAAAGGTCAAAAAGTGCCGGAAAGACTATAACGACCAAGCAGGTCGTTACATCAAATACTAATTAAACTATCGCTCGTCCTCGAGCGACAAAGGGAAAGAAACGGAGAAGTACCTGAATCAACAAACAACCGAGGATGTCGGCTACGCATATCGGACTCGATCTCAGTTCGGCCTCCTCGGTGATGACGTGCTTCCATTGCACCTTTCATAAGCAATCTCCCGAGACCTTAACTTTTGAACCTGCCTATCCAAAATCGCAATAGGCTCCTCCTCATACGTCAAATTATCATCAAACAATATCGAATCCCAACGAACAATATAAGTACCATCGGCATGGTACTTCTTCAACATAGACACATGGAAAACTGGATGAACTCCTGCCAAGCCTGGCGGTAAGACCAACTCATAAGCAACATCACCCACACAGTCAAGAATCTCAAATGGCCTAATATACCTCGAACTCAACTTGCCTCTCTTCCTAAACCTCATAACACCCTTCATGGGTGAAATATTTAATAGAACCTGATCACCAACCGCAAACTCTAAATCTCGGACCTTCCGGTTCATATAGATCTTCTGTCGACTCTGAGTTGCTAAAAGCTTGGCCTGAATGACCCTCACCTTCTCAAAAGACTCTCTCAATAGATCCGTACCCCAAGGTCGAACCTCAAATACATCAAACTAACCAACCGAAGATCTACATCTCCTACCATACAAAGCCTCAAAAGGCGCTATGTCGATACTCGAGTGATAACTGTTGTTGTATGCAAACTTTGCCAACGGCAAGAGCTGATCCCAATGACCATTAAAGTATATAACACAAGCTCTCAACATATCCTCGAGCACCTGAATAGTCCACTCGGACTGCCCATCGATCTGGGGGTGGAAAGCGGTACTAAGATCCAATTGGGTACCTAACTCCTCATGAAAAGCTCTCCAGAAATGGGAAGTGAAGATAGTACCCTGATCAGATATGATAGAAATAGGAACCCCATGTAATCTCATAATATAACAAACGTACAACTTGGCTAACTTCTCCGCGGTATAAGAAATCTGAACTCGAATGAAATGAGTGGACTTAGTCAACTGATCAACTATCACCCAAATCGAATCAAACTTACCGTTGTGGTCTTTGGAGGACCAGCCGATGAAATCTATGGCAATCCTCTCCCACTTCCGCTCGGGAATGGGCATCCTCTGAAGTATACCACTGGGTCATTGGTGCTCATACTTAACTTGCTGACAATTACCACACTTAGCCACATAATTGGCTATATCCCTCTTCATACGACACCACCAATAGTGCTGTCTCAAATCACGGTACATCTTAGTCACCCCCGGATGAACGGAACATTGAGAGCTACGGGCCTCAGTCAAAACCAAATGAATCAGGTTACCAACATGAGGAACGCACATGCGTCTCTTAATCCTCAAAGTACCTTCAGAATCAGTTATGGCCTCTTGGCCTCACCCCTCAGAACCCTATCTCGAATCTTGGTCAACTGAGCATCATCAAACTGATGAGTCCTGATATGATCTAACAAGGATAATCTCGCCTCTACACAAGCCAAAACTCTGCCTAGGGATGAAATATCAAAACGAACGAAATTGTTGGCCAGAGTTTGAACCTCCACGGCCAACAGATGCTCGGAAACAACCAAATGAGCTAAAATCCCCATACTCATGGCTTTGCGACTCAAGGCATCAGTAACAACATTGGCTTTCCCTGAATGATAAAGAATAAAGATGTCATAGTCCTTCAGGAGCTCCATCCATCGGCGCTGCCTGGAATTAAGATCACTCTGGATAAACACATGTTTAAGGCTGCGGTGATCGATAAAAACCTCATAATGGACACCATACAAGTAATGCCTCCAACTCTTCGAAACAAAGACAACGACCAACAATTCCAAATCATGGGTAGGGTAATTCTTCTCATGGATCTTCAACTGACGAGAAGCATATGCTATGACTCTACCCTGCCGCATCAACACACTGACCCAAATTCACACGGGATGCATCACAATAGAGTGAGAAATCCTTTCCCTCCACGGGTAATGCTAAAATGGGGGCTGAAGTCAAAATAGTCTTGAGCTTTTGAAAGCTCTCCTCACAATCATCGGACCACTGGAAGGGAACATCTTTCTGAGTCAATCTGGTCAATGATGAAGCAATAGAAGTAAAACCTTTCACAAATCGGCGGTAACAGCTGGCCAAACCCACGAAACTACGGATCTTGATCACAGTAGTGGGCCTCGCCCAGTCCCTTACAGCCTTAATCTTTTGAGGGTCAACCATGATATAGTCCTTAGACACAACGTGGCCCAAGAATGCCACAAACTCTTACCAAAATTCGCATTTCAAAAACTTAGCAAACAAGCTATTCTTCTACAATAACCCAAGTACAGTGCGAAGTGGCTCTCATGCTCCTTTCTACCTTTGGAATACACCAAGATATTAACAATAAACACAATCACAAAAGAGTCAAGGAATGGCCTAAAGATGCCATTCATCAAAGTCATGAATGTAGGTGGCATTGGTAAGCCCAAATGACATCACCAGATACTCATAATGCCCATATCTAGTCTGAAAGGCTGTCTTCGAAATATCCTCAACCCTGATCCTCAACTGGTGGTAGCCTGAATGCAAGTCAATGTTCGAGAACACTGAAACACCCTGAAGTTGGTCAAATAGATCATCAATACAAGGCATAGGACACTTGTTCTGGATAGTAACTTTATTCAGTTGGAGATAATCAATGCACATCCTCATAGATCCATCTTTCTTCTTCACAAACAACACAAGAGCACCCCAAGGGGAGACACTCAGTCTAATAAACCCCTGGCTTAATAAATCCTGCAATTGCTCCTTAAGCTCTCTCAACTCGGTAGGTGCCATCCGATATGGCGTAATAGAAATAAGGCGAGTGCCCGAATCTAAGTCAATACAGAAGTCAATATCGCGATCGGGTGGCATATCCGGAAGATCAGACGAGAATACCTCCGCGAACTCGCTCACAATAGGAATGGACTCAAGGGGTGGGGATGCAACAGTAGTGTCACGCGCATGAGATAGATATGCTAAACACCCCTTGTTGACTAATTTCTTCGCCTGAAGAAAGAAAATAATCTTCTTCGGAGCGGGGCTTGGAGTACCCCTCCACTCAAGTCTAGGAATGCTCCGCATGGCTAAAGTGACAGTCATAACAGTCCAAGATCTCACGATAAAGAGAAATCCAGGTCATACCCAAAATAGTGTCAAAATCCACCATATTAAGTATCATCAAATCTACCCAAGTGTCATAACCCATAAAAGTAACCAAACACGACCGATAAACTCGATCAACCACCACAGAATCTCCTATCAGAGTAGACACATGAACAGGTACAGCTATGCTATCATAAGGTAAATCCCAATCAATGGCATAATATGCAGACACATACAAATAAGTGGATACAGGATCAAATAACACAGATGCTGCTCTATGTTGGATAGAAACGGTACTTGAAATAACAACATCTGAGGCTTTTGCCTCAGGTTTAACTAGGAATGAGTAACACTGGGCCCCACTACGTCCAGACTGAGATCCACCTCTCGAACTCTGGGACCCACCTCTACCAGCTTGGGATCCACCCCTAGAAACCTGAGAACTACCACGGCCTGACTGAGCACCGCCCCTCTAAGAAGCACCTCCTCGACTACCTGACGATGCCAGAGTCCTCTGGGACTGATGACCCTGCCTGGATCGGGGACACCCCCTAGCATAATGACCGAACTCTCCACACACAAAATAGCCCTTAGAGGGCGGAGACTGATAGACTGAAGCTGAGGACCTAACTGGAACAACCTGTCCGTCTACCGGTTGTGAATGAAAATGAGCTCCCCGACCGGCCGGCTCCACCGGGAGGAAGCCTCAGCAGGGAATGCACAGGCGGCCGGAAATCAGTGGCCGCAGCCTAGAAGACTGACCGACGCCCTTAGAGCTGGAACCACCATAACTCCCAAACTGTCGCGGCCTCTTCTCACTAACCCCTCCAAATACGAGGGCCTTAGCGGCTTCGATTAAAATAGCATGCTCAACGATAGACTGGAAGGAAACCCCCATGGCCTCAAGCTGAAGGCAAGGAATTTGAAGAGAACCAACGAGCCCACCAATAAAACGTCAAATCCGGTCAGGCTCGCAGGGACTCGGAGCCGAATAACGGGCCGGACACGATTGCGAGTCACATAGCATCAACTTCGTCGGTCCTCTGCCGTGCAAAAAGAAACTCATCCTTATGCCTCTCCCTCAAAGCTCAGGGTACATACTTCTCAAGGAAGGCCCGATAGAACTGTGTCCAAGTCAAGGGAGGAGAACTCCTCGGTGTCCCCCAACAAATACCTCCACCAATCTGCGGCCTCAAAAACTCGGTAGGACACATAATCCACTCCTACGGGACTCAACAATCCCATCCTATGTAATAACTCATGCATGTCCAAGATGAACTCATAAGCATCCTCTCGTAAGTACATGAGAATCTTGGCGGCTCTAACTTCCTAAACCTTCCAACTAGCTTCATATTAGTCAAGGTTATAACAGGACCCGCCACGGACCTAAGATCATCCCTCGGGGCTGGCACTGCATCCATTTATGGAGCCGTAGCTGCATCCGGGTATGCTACACTAGTCGATCTCTGCTCAAGGGTCTATGCCCCAACCCTAGTCTGCGATCCTCTGCTCGCAGAAGTAGCACCTGTTGACACTTAATTTTTGACTTTCCATAATAGATTGTAATTACTCAGAGTCCTTGAATGATAAATAAAGTGAATCATGCATTTCAAAGGGGTGGGTCAAAGTAATTTTCATAAAATTGTTTGGATCAACATTTCTCTCTTCTAAATTGATAAAATAATTTCCATAATATTATGAATCATCTAGGAATTAAGCGGTACATTTTATGACATTTATGAAATGTTTGTGAGATTTAATCAAAGTAAAACAATTTTGAATAACCATTTATTTAATTGTTTAAATTGTCAAAAGTGAAATTGGCAAATGCTTTATCCACTTTAATCCAAGGAATTTGAGTAATTAAAAGAATTGACCATTTTATCCCTCCACCTTTAATTAAGGTATTAGTCCATTAGAGGGACATTATTGCAAATTGATTTTTAATTATTTAACTGCTTTAGTTATGGACACAATTGAATTAATCAATTCAGAGTTTAAGGCAATTGGGGTCATTTTTCCAAAATTAGCCTTTTAAGGGCCTTAATTGAAATGGCCAAACTCATTTGGATCAAATTGAATAAGGTCATTATTGCAATTTAGTTTTAATTATCTGAATAAGCCAAATAGGGCCATAATTGAAATGATCAAGTTGGATTTTAAATCAATTAAGGCTATACTTGCAAATTAAGTCTGTTTAAATAATTAGTCGTATTTTAAAATTAATTAAAAGGCTAATTATGTCCTAATTACTATAATATGATCAATAATCGATACTTTTAGCACTTTCATTTATTTAACTGTCATGACCCCTTTTTGCTTAGGCCGTGCGGGCACTTACTTTCCCACCTCGGTAAGCGAACCCTTATCCCAACAATGAACTAATACATAAATTGAAGAAGTTAATAGCGAAAATCAATAAATACGTAAGTCTCACTATATATATATATATATATATAGATAGTAGTAAAGAGTGCGAAAGACAGTAAATACCCCCAAGATCTAATCTGAATAATACAAGAGCATCTAGGGAGAATAATACAATCTGAAAGTGCTAATACATGATATCTATGTCTCTGGAATAAAAGTAAGACATGTAATAGGAAAGTCTTCAAGGTCAACGGACGCCATGCTCACCCTAGAAACTCGAGTGGAAGCTGAAGAGTCGCTCAGCCACGGGTCAAAGAAGTAGATCCGACGTGGTACTCTGCATTCATAAAAAGAATGCGAGCAAGTGAAGTCAAGACAAACAACGCATGGTAGGCATTATCGGCCCACTAAGTATAGTTAACACAATTCAGCAGATAAAGCAGATAAACAAGGAATCTAGCAAGTATAAGACAATATAATCATAACCAGATATCCATCATCGCCTACGTAAAGCATCTGAACCTAAATATGTCAGTTCGAATGTATCCGATCCAATCTAATCACCACAATAGAATCATCACGATCCATCATCATAACAGAGTCATCATAATCCAATCATCACAACATTTCAATCAAGTCATAATGCAATGCAGTGCAATAATGGCATGAATGTGATGCCATGCCATACAAATGAGGTGTACACAGGTACTCCGGACGGAAATATCGACGTCTCGGTAGCACAACCCAGCGTGATTCGCGAAGTCTAAGTGCCACCCGCCCCGGATCTTTACCCAACAGACAGACGGGACCCTGGCTAATTGCTTATAGGGGGAGTCTCACCGGCACCACCCTGGGGGACCCGCGGAGTCTATGCACTAACAACGAATTCGGAATAACATCGGAATCGGTCATGCAACAACGATGTCGGAATAGCTCATCGAACATCGGCCATCTCACAGTCACTAAAGTAAAAGAGTCTGTCAAATATTAGTTTTACACAATCAACGATTCCATAATTGAACCTTGGACATCGACCTTCTGACAATCACTCAAGTAAAATAGTTCATCAAATATCAATTTCATATAATCAACAATTCCGGAATGGATCTTCGGACATCGGCCTTTTTACAATCACTGAAGTAAAAAAGTTTATCAAATATCAGTTTCGCTCAATCAATGATATCGGATCATCACTGGGTATCAGCCATGCATGAATATGAGAGAATGCGTGCAATGCATATGTAAATCGATCAAGTTTAATATCACAAGTACCACAACGGGGTACGCCAACACGTATCACATCACAATACCAACAGTGGGTATGCCAACATATATCAATAAGTCAAGTAACAACAGTGGGCATTCCAACAATATAACCAAGTAAAAATACCAATCACAGGTATGTCAATTCTATCCAAATCAAGACGACAATACAGAAGTCGATAATTACCAACTACACATGGCTTCAAGCTAATACAATTGAACAATCAAGCACGCATAACGGAGTGGCTAGTCCCAACACATATCAGGGCCCAACCTAAGGCAATATCCATCCCAACTTCATACCCGAAGGTTCATATGCTGTCTTCGACCTTATAATCTAAATATGTGATTCACTATACGAAGTCTCATTAAAGGTAAACCATAACCTACCTGGACTGCCGAACCACAACACCAATAAGTCACTCTTTTGCCTTGCCCTTCCTCTAAAGCTAAGAACCAAAGTAGTCTAAGCATAATTGCATTCTATATTAGAAATCATGAAGAATGATACTAATATTGCTATGATATTAACTAGATCCATTTTAACCCTAGAAATTGGGGAAACGGGCCCACAAGGGTAAAACGGGAAATTCGCCGGCAAAATACCAAATTAAGTACTAGGCAATCATAATCTCACCCTTAATTGCTGATTTAGCTCAATAATTAGCCTAAATTCTAATTTCATGTAAAACCCCCAAATTGGGTATAAACCCTAAATCTCCAAATCCGAAATTCAACGTTAAAAGTGGAAGATCTATGATTAATGAGCCTCGATTAGTCAATATCTAACAAAACATCACTAATTTATTCATTAATAATCCCAGGAACAATATTCTTTCAAACCCCCTTTGAACTCTTACCACCTTGGGTTCATTAAGGGAGAAAGGGGAATCTTAACATAATTATGGTTTATAGGAAGAACGAAGAAGTGAGTAGGAATTACCTCCAAGATTTTCCTCCAAATATCCTTAAGAGCAGTTTCTTCAAGCTCAAATATCAAAATGGGGTAAAATGAGGGTCTAGGGCTTTTTAACACTTCATTAATATTATTAACTGCCCGTCACCCACTGTACCTGGACCGCCCCAGCGACCACCTGGCCGCTTCGGCGGTAATGACTAAAAGTCATAGCTCCGGCCCGGCATGGCTACCACTCCGCTAAAGTGGGCATCGGACACTGACATTTAAACTTAATCCAAGATTTCCTTTCGATCCGATTTTCTGACTAATTCCCGAGGCCATCTGCTAACATACCCGACACATAGTCCCATATAAAAATAGGCTATGAACGTGCCTGTGGCCTCAAAATTCCCAACGAAGGTCTCGTTAACTGAGCCAACCCCCGGCCTTAATCCTAAATTTCCATCCCAAGTCCCGAAATGCACCCAAGTGCATTGAGAACTGAACCAAACACACACACAAGTTCTAAATAACCATCTGGATCTCTCGAAATTGACATAATTCCAAAAAAGGTTCGTTTGCCCAAAAGTCAACTTTGGGTCAATCATTTTTCACTTTAAGCCTATATTTTCACCAAAGTTGCCCGAATTCGGTCTAGGCACCCCGGGAAGCATATCAGCGGTTCCCTCAGGTCAAAAGTGAGCTAATCAATGCTTCAGAACGGGCAAAAATGCCGAAAGAACTATAATGACCAAACGGGTCGTTACATTAACTTACCCATTTTGCCCTTTATGTACACGTACACACTAGATATGCGTACGTGTACATGTTTGATATGCATGTATAGGGACCCTTTCTTTTTCCCCAAAAAATGGACCAGGCCTAGTCCATTAAGTGGACCGACCCGGCCCAACCCCTTACCTGATAATGGGTAATACCCCTTTAACATTTCAATCATACCAACACACACCAAATGACCCCTTATATCTCCCCCTCTCTTATCCCGTCCCTTTTCCCCTAAAACCCTAGGCACCGCCCCAAGCCTACCCTCTCTCTCATGCCAAGAGCGAAAAAAATGCAGGATGCACAAAGATTGTGCAGTCCTTGTACGATAAAAAATGTGAAACAATTAATGTTTCAATATCACTTTTGCTCGAAATCGTCCAAACACGGTAATAAATCCCTTCTTTTATCCTTCTGAGTCAAACCTACGATTTTATGTTATTTTATTGTTGTATTGCATTGTTACTTTCGCGATTTCTCATTGGTCCATGGTTGTTGGTTCGGATCGATACAAAGCAAGACAAATCTGACCGTATACACTCGTTTCTTTGTAGAATCTAGCCATTAATTTTAAAGTCTCACATTTTGCCTCTGAAATCTGTTTAAGTACCACATTGGAATTTCAAGTCTTTGAATGGACTTCGGTTATAGAACCCCAACCCTCACCATTTGATAAGTTTTCACAACCTAAAAAAAGCTCTAGTTTTGAGTTAAAAACTTAAAATCTGAGCTATTAGTATAATTTTAGACTTTAGCCTAAAAAGGGTTTGAGTCTCTCTCAGTTTAAATATTTTTATTTACTTTGTTCTTTTGTGTTTGTGTTGCTGAGTTTGAGAATTGGAAGCAAGGGGTTCCAAATTCATTCTTGACAAAGGCTGCGCAAACAAAAGGTAACATTTTATCTTATTAATGCTTTTATTAGTTTGATTTCTCTATCTTATGTAAGTTTAATTATGATTTGTTGTTACGCTCAATTAGTTTGCCTTAATATGTTCTCTTTAGGCCTCTTTCTGTTTAGCCTAATTATTAGTTGTAGTGGATTTAAAATTGTGTTAATTTGAAGACTGTTTCCTGTGATCATATTTATGTAAACTTCCCTGTTCAGTTAACAATTTGTTATAGTCATTAATGTAGATGTGTTAGCTTAAGATTGATGCCTTAATCCTAATCAAGTTAGCTTCTGCTCATTTATGATGGGAACCTGCCTGTGATTAGCCAATAAAGCCTTGGGGTAAATTAGGTCAAAAAATGAAATTTTACTTTTTTTAGGCTTATCAAATGTAGTAGATCAACCTCACTTAATTATCTTGTCCAAATAGGATTGACTGAGAGGTTCAGGAAGGAGGTAGAGGAAGTTTGAGCCTAGTTGGATCTTTGTTCTAGCTTGGCTAAGATTTAATTGACAAGAAAATGGTATTTGAAGATTAGGGGAGTAGTAATCATAGAAAAAAAATGCATTCTAACCCTCTCGTAAAAAGTAAGCAACCCTACCTTAGTCCTGTTTTGTGTTATGAAATGAAAGTGAATATGCCTAATAGAACTTAGAGCAGGTTTAATTGTGCGTCTACTTACCTAGATTAGGACAATGTGATAATCCAACTTCTGCCCTCATTGCTTGGAATTAGCTTAACTGTGCATATAAGATTTTTTGTGTGAAATGCTTTGTCTGCTCTCGATGTATGTGCATGAGCTGATTCAAAGTGTTGTATAGTGTAATGCATGACATTTTCTGTAGTTTGCTTCTTTTCTTTACTAGTTGATCAAATTCATAATGTGTAGTGACTTACCAATTTCATAATAAATATGATTAGTGGTAGGTTAATAGGTATAAACTGATTGAATAAGAAAAGCATGTTGTGTCTATCATGCCTAGGAAGTTTTGTGTTCTGCTTAGGGATCAATCTGGTTCAGTTCAAAGTTGAAATCAGCCTTAGGGAGTGAAACACTTAGATTAGCTGATGTCCTGTTAGAAACAATAAGCTTAAGATCATAACTTAACTATGTCTTCTACGATGGATTTAGTTTGAGATGGCAATTGGCTTTGCTGTTGATGCTTAAGTTGGATGATTGACGGGGGAATAGAATTAGAGTGTGTGTAGGTGTGAACTCTAAGTCACATGGCCAATGGAAGCCTTTTAAAGGCACCTTGGAGGAGGGATTGGGAAGAACTAAGGAAAACTTGGTTCACAGTACCTTTCCCTCAAATAAGAGGTGCCATGGCATGCCTTATGGTCTATGGTATACGTGTTTGCTATGAGCACCTCTCTAGTTCTTACTCTTATTAATAGACCAAGGATAAAAGGGGTGAGACTAAAGCTGTCTCTTTGTGAACTATGCTTGTGAAATCCTGATAAAGAAACAGTGTATATAGTGCTGGTTAGTTTTAGACTAAAAAAAAGGAGAAGAGATTAATTAAGGATGGCATCTGAATGCTAAACTCATTTAGGGATAAGGGACAAGATGACCAAGAAATCATGGAAACCTCTTGAATTCTTCATGTTGTTATTTCTAATCTGAGATCTTGCTAAAATTTGAAAACATGATTGCTTTTCCTTTTTCTTTGCACTTCCTCAGAATTATAGCATGCCTTGAGCTTTGAATGTTTGTTTATGCATTGTCCCCCATTCACTCAACTTGATTATGCTTTAAAGATCATCTCTATACAACTTCTGAAAAACTCAAGCATGTTTATCTTCTGTCTCTGCTAGTACTGCATTCTACCTGTTCAAACTATAAGTCCTATGTTATTGTATTTTGTTTCTGAACATTTGATTAGCTCAAAATATGGTATTGTCATATGCTGTGCTTTCCTATTCAAATCATAGCCTTAATAACTGTGAATGTTGTTGTTGGTTAGCATGACAAATCCCTCCCCATGATTCTCTCTTTGTTCTTCCTTGAAGTTTGCCTTCTCTGTGTGTATGTGTCCATCTGTACCCTCATCATTAAAATGGTTAATACATCAAACTAATAAGCCTATGTGTGTTAACTTCTAATGCTTAGGAACCTGATAGTTGTTAATATACAGTTAAGTAGCCTCATAAATAAGAGGGAAGAATCTGATCAAAAGAATAGAATCTGGCTTAAAATAGGATAGTTATATCATTAGAGACTATTAGAACCATGTGGATCCCCAGAGATTCTGTCACAAAAGCATGTTGTTTTCCCTCTATGTTCTCTCCATTTCCCTTGAGTTGCATTTATGTATAAGTCCTACACATTTTCCTATACAGTGTTATCACTGTGTTAAACTTGACTGGAATCTTGAAAAGTAATCCTGTATCACCTTTATGTATCTAAACATGCATGCTTTTTATCTTGTCTATGCTGCTCTTGTTTAATTCAAGCTAAAGTTGCTCTCTGCGTGTTTGATATCCTGCATATGAACACCTACACTCAGAAAGAGCCCTGCTCTGTCTGTGTGATGCTTATTTGTTTAGATTGCAAATCCTGTTGTCTTATATGTTTCATTCCTGATTATCATGATGAATGTTTCCTATGGTCTCCCCTATTTGTTGTTTGGTGTGTTGTATGATTATGTGATTCTTCTTTCCATCCCTTGCATCATTCAGAGTTGAAAGGTAATCCATGTGTCCAAATTAAGTTCTCCTCTCCTTCTATCATCTGAA
Organism: Lycium ferocissimum; assembly: GCF_029784015.1. Taxonomy (NCBI): domain Eukaryota; kingdom Viridiplantae; phylum Streptophyta; class Magnoliopsida; order Solanales; family Solanaceae; genus Lycium; species Lycium ferocissimum. The sequence continues at coordinate 17,991,974 of NC_081353.1, forward strand.
TTGTTGGAACCTAAGGCCTCATTTGTTTTCATTAAGATTAAGACGTACGAATCGAATGCACATCCGAATGACTAAGATGTTGTCTCTAGTGAATGATTAAGCGTTTGTTTTTCATTATCTCGAATGTGCATAATATATTTATTTAAACATAGTAAATATACAATTCAAATTAAAAAGTAACTAAATAGTAGAAAATAAAAAAAATTAATAAAAAAAATATTATTTGATAAAAAAAATGAAAAGGTATTTATGTTCACTAGTAATGGTGGAGATGTTTTGTAGTCATGGTAGGTGGTGAGTGGGGGTGGAGGGGTGAGTGGGTGGTGGGTGGTTAGGGTGAGGGGTGGGAGGTAGTGGGGTGGGGTTGGTGGGGAGTGGGGGTGGGGTTGGTGGTAGGAGGTGGGGGTGGGTGGTGTGGGGTAGGGGTTGATGGTAGGGGTGGGCGTTCGGTTTTTTGGTTCAATTTTATCAAACTTCGGTTTGGCCATTTCGGATTCGATTTTTTGAAGGTGGACACCAAATACCGAACCAAACTAGTTCGGTTCGGTTCTTTCGGTTTCAGCTTTTTAAAGTTCGGTTCGGTTCGGTTTCAGTTTTTTCAATTCGATTTTTTTAATATAATATTAGAAGCGATTCCATTGACACTAATTCATATTCTCAAAAGCAATAAAACATAAAGCGATAAATTGAAATCAAAATAAAACAAACGGATACACAAGAGTTAAGAAAACTATAATCATGACATAGGATTACTAGGTGTTATATACATACCGAAGAATAATTAAGAAAACACATAAAGGACATACATTAATCCTAAAGAGACATCCTAGTTACCTTTCTTTGTTAAGGATATTTGATTTTTTCAATTGAAGTGGAAAATTAGGGATACAAATGCAAAAGAGGACTTATTACAATTGGGTTTTTTTTGCTTTAAACTTAATGGGCCTGGACTATTTTAATTTTTTTTGGGTAATGTATTAAATTTCGGTGCGCGTTCGGTTTTTCGGTTCGGTTTTATCAAACTTTGGTTTGGCTATTTCGGTTTCGATTTTTTGACGATGGACACCAAACACCGAACCAAACTAGTTCGGTTCGGTTCGGTTTGTTGAAGTTTCGGTTCGGTTCGGTTCGATTTTTTTTGATTTTCGGTTTTTAGATGGTAATAGTTGATGGTGGGGTTGGTGGGGAGTGGGGGTGGGTGGTGTGAGGTAGGGGTTAGTGGTGGGGAGTGGGGGTGGGTGGTGTGGGGTGGGATTGGGGTTGGTGGTGGGGAGGCGGCGGTTGGAGTGGAGGGTGGGTGGGTGAGTGGTGGGGTGGGGTTGAGATGGAGGGTTGGGGTTGGAGCTGGTGATAAAAAGTTCCATACAAAAATACCTCTTAATGATATTAAGATTTGGTTCAAGATCTTAATGATTAAGACCTATTCAGACCCAATAAGAGTTTATATCTTGATGCAAACAAATGCACTTAATGGCTTAAGGTCTGAACCATTCAGATTCAGACCTCCAATAAGTGCAAACAAATGAGGCCTAAGTTTGATATAGGTCTGATTGTATGGCTTGCCTGCCTTTGTATTAGTGTAATTAGCTTTTATTTGAATTTGATCTCTGTATAAGGTAGGAATCACTCTTTGTAAATGTTTAAGGATAGGGGTTTGGGTTAATTAATGGAAATGTGATTTCCAAAAACTGTTTTAAGGCTAAATATACAAGAGATATACATTAGGGCTTTAGGAAAAGGAAGGTATATACCTGATATACATCTGATACACACCTGACATACAAATCATGTATATATGTTCTTAATATACTGCGTGAGAGATGCTGAGTATACAATAGATGTATACATTAAGAAAGTAAGAGGGGATGAGGGTCTCACTTAGTCTTAATTCTTAACTGTGTTCCTATTTGGAAGGCAAATGGGCCCGGCCCAATTTAGGATTAGTAAGGAACAACCCAATCTTTACAATCTAAGGTAAAAAGAGAGGGACTTGAGTATTTTGCTATCCGCATTTAGTCTTGGGCCGCTAAGGCCCAGTAGCATGTAAATGTGTGTATAAACTGTATACGTATATATGTACACTATGTATATCTATGAATGTGATAAGTACAGAAGATTGAAAACTAACCGGGTCACTTTTCTTTTTCCTCTCCTCTACTGCATGGCCATTTGGGCTGAGTCCAGCCAACCTATTGGGCCAACGGCCGAATAGGCAAATTCTTTAAAAAATTATCGAGTTCGATGAAGGGATATGGAAGCTAGTATATAAACGCATAGAAGGCCCAGCCATGGGTGAAAATGGCCAACTAGGGGCTTGGTACACCCTTAGCCTTCCCTTTCTCCTTATTTATTTATTTATGCTTCTCTTTTTATGTGTAATCTTGTTGTATTTTGTAAAACTTGTAAAAACTCAGATATATATTGGAATTTATTGTTTGAACTAGCCATCTTCGGACAACAGTACTTATGCCATTTAGTCGACTTTAGGTCCCCAAAATGACTTACACACTTAAAGTGCCAGAAAATATTTACTACTACTTGAATATTTTTTGAGTAATTTGTGTTCATTTCTTATTTATAATTTTAGATAGACGTTTCAAAAAAAATGTTTGTTTTCTATCTTATTACATATGAATAAACATAATCTAATAAATGGTTTATCTTCTTTATTAGATTTCATAAAAATAAATTCATAAAACTCTCATTTGTAATTTTAATTTACTTTTTAATTATTATATTTTATGTATTTAATTTCGAATATACCTCATAAGAGTAGTGATAAGAGCTGTAAGTGTAGAATTTATAATTTCTATAAGAAAAGGGGGTATAAATGTTTGAATTTAAAATATAGAAGGTGTAATTCTGAATCACATTATATGGGTGCTTAGTATAACTAACCCTAAAATATCATAGTGGCCATGTTGTTAAGAAAATTCTTCCTTGCATGTGTATGTGTTAATAGTTTTATATAATATAAATCCATGTTAATGTAGTCAAATGCTGCAATGATATAATCAAGAAATATTTTGATCCTTTTGAGCGCATGCTTGTAGGACCACTGAGCATATTCCTATAAATTATATATCAATCAATTAAACACTTTACAATTGTAAACCGAAAAATAATATAATTTTTGTCCAAATGCTGATTTTCATTCTTTTATAGGACGCATGAGTCAGTCGAAGACAAAGTGAGATTGAAAGGGAGACATAATTCAAGCAGAGGCGGAGCCAGGATTTGAGGTTTGGGAGTTCGAAATTTTAAGACAAGACAACGACCTCAAGCTAATGTATAATATCCGCCAAACTAATGAACAAGTACCGGTATTTAATAGATTTAAGAAAGAGATAAACTGAAAGAGTTTCTGTATCTACCAGTCACCTGCCGGAGGTTTGGACTTCGGCAGAGAGTGGGTGGTGGGTGGACAAAGACTTTTGTAGTTTTTGAAGAAGAAGAAGATGGAATAGGTTTCAGATCTTTGTAGAAATCTAATTTTGGGTTTGATGTTTGTGAAAGAATAAAGTTTTATTTTTAAAAAATTCTGCATATATAGCAGAAAAAGCAAAAAACGTGTAGCAAGAAAAGTGATAAACAGGTTTATGTACTTAAAAAGTGATTATGTACTTATGTATCCTAGCAAAACAGGAAAAGAATGTTGAAAGCCAGGTCCGAACCCACATCTTGGACATTGAAGGCTTTTTTGCCATCTTCCTTATCAATGGACCAACAACTAACCTTTGTAGGTGGGTTCGCAATTAACTGATTATATACATTTACTGTATTTTCTAATACAAATACAAGATCTGCGCAAAAGTTACTGGGTTCGCCTGAACCCCCGTGTTACACTGTAGCTCTACCCCTGGATTCAAGATGCAATAACAATGAATTGAACCACAATCAAATATGCAAGATAAGATAACAAGAATTTGATTATTAAGAATTAGAAAGGAGAGAAAACAAATTTTAGAAATAAAATAAGGGATAATTTAACAACTAAAATACATTAATCATTAGATTCAATCCAAAGGGAAAGTGAAATGAACTCGTACATGAAAATCCTAACTTAGAGGATCTAAGAGATGTTTATTGAAGAAATGTAAGGGAATCCTCCCATAAACTCATCCAAGGAGTATCATTTTCTATTGTAAAAGTTAGCTAACCCTAATATGAAGACTTAAAGACTATTTACACTAGTCTTGCAAAAATAATCAAATTACAAAAAATGACGAAATTATAGAAATAACCACTCGAGCATATTGGTAGCCTTGAAGTGTTCTTTCTATGTTTTCCTTAAGTTCTTCAAGCTCATGGAGATAGGAAGAATGCTCCAAAACCCTTGATGACCTCCTGGGTTGTCATCACTTCCATCATAAATCCATTTGAGCATGTGATGGACTTTGATAACTCTTTTAACGAATCTTCTATGACACTTTGAGTTTTTCGTAGGTGATTGACATCTTCCACATCCAAGATACCACACACCCTCACTCTTGATATCAACCTTGGTACCCGTACCTCGGGTTGCTGAGCAGTTTTTTATTAATAAGAGGCAATGATCTCTCACACCATCTTTAATCATTAAAAGTAAGATCAATCAGGCTTTAATCAGGCTTTAAAAAACCTTTCTAATGACTCAACTAATTCTTTAGTTCCTTAGATTCTTAGGTTAGATTTTTGTTTAATCGGTTTTTCTGTTGTAACTATCTGATCAAATGGAGTCGTCATGTGGTTTGCATTATCGATCATTAATTAAGTACCACTGCTCCTTAATTAAGATGGTAGAAAATTTTTCTTTTGATGAAAATACTTAATCCAAAGAGCGATTTTTCCTCACTAATGGTTCAACTTTTATTTGCAAGTATTCTAGCAAAGTTCAGTAAATGTTTAGCTGCCTGCCTTAACCAAAATATTTTTCCCAAGTATATACGTTGGTCCTTGTCAATAATGAAAGACGTTCAAGTATAGTCGCACAAGATCACCTGTAGGTCACATATGGTTCATTTGGTAGGTATACCAATAATTCTTGCCAGCTTAAAATCTTGAATAATATAAAATAATCAATGAGCTATTGATTGGTTGATCAAACTCGTTCAGTCAAACCTCTCTATAATAGCCGCGTTTATCCGAAAAATTCATGGCTGCTATAGTGAGGTGATGTTATGTATGTATACTGTCATTTGATGTTTAGATCTCATTTAGCTATTATAAACACAAATACGTAAACTATTATTTTTCTGTACCTTTTATGTTATAAACGAAAACTATATATATACTTCTTAATTTTAAAATCTTAATTGATTTTCAAATATCATTAAATTAAAAAATAAAAAGACTAATAAATTACTAATAAATCTATACCTAGTTGTACCATACCAATAAAGAATTAAAATCTAAGGAACATATGCATTTAAAATTAATTGAGAATTTAAATTTTCAAGTTTGACGTAAGGATTCTACAATTATACGTCGTTTCCTAAATTTCAGTTTCTTAGTGATAATATAATGCTTGAATTGACGAAAATTTTTGTCCAAACTTTCAGCAAAAGGGAATTCAATAGCTTTCCCTTGAAGGTTGTTTAGGAGTTTAACAGTTGACTCTTCTATCTCACCCCAATGATTACCTTACATAATTTACATTTTAATTTTACACATAATATATTTCTTACAAAATATTATTACACAATATTTGAGTATGGCTGTTATAAAGAGGTAATTTTACAAAGAGTGTACCGTTATAATGAATGTCACTGCTATTAGAGGGAGGATGCTGTCATAGAGAAGTAAAATATAACATGAAAAATCGGTTCCATAGAACATCAGACCGTTATAGTGAAATGCTGTTATAACGAATAACAATTATATAGAGATTTGACTGTATGACACAACTGTTTCGTCCGACTATTCTAGTCATCTTTAGTATCTTCGTCTAAGATACTGGTTTAATTTGATCGTTCTCATCAACTAATTGGTTTAATCACTTAAAGGTGTAATATTGATTTCCCACAATTTTTAAAATTTTGGCGATCGATGTTTCCTTCTAAACAAAGTTAATTAGGTAAGTACTGAGACTCATAAATAGGTGACTTAATCACTTAACCATTCAACACTGTATTTTATGTAATATGTTATTTGTTCGATCGGTAATACTTTTGAAAATGATTAAATGTTTAATTGTACTGGCTCGCTCCCTAGGTAAAAAAGTAATACTTAATAAAGGAAAAATAAGAAGGAATGTCACGTCTTTTATTTGGATTTACAAGCATAAATCTTACTCTTTCTTCATTGGATATCCTAGCTTCCACTTGGTGTTTTGATACATCTAGCATTTTGATATGACAACTAATATTAATATTGGCATGATAATATACCTGATTGTTCTTCTTCAACCACTTCCATATTTTAAGCTTTTAGTATCTATCTTTAGATATGTTACTATTTTTAGATATGTAACATACGTCATATGTGACATTCACAGTGAAAAGTAATCTAACGCGATTAATTAAACTTCTTGCGTGATTCACATCCATAAATAGAAAACAAAATGACAAAAGAAGGAGAAAAAAGAAATGGAAGAAATAGAAAGGAGAAAAAAAGAAATGTTTATGCATGTGATGTTTTGATGATTAATAAACAAACACGTAAACTAGTCAATTTGTCCGTGCTTCACGCGGTCATAGGAGAAAATAATACATTTGGATATAGCCTTATAATAAATTTGATCGAGAAATATGAAAGATTTTTTGTGAAGGCGTACATCTATGTATATATATTTACTCAATTAACTCCACACTCTCCATATCACCAATTTTAAGTTTATCGCATTCAAATCCTAAAGTACATAAACAATTATAGTGATTGATGATTATGCATATTACTATTCATGTTACACCTCTGGGTCACCTACTACATGATGCACATGTTATTGATGCATGTTAATATAAAATTAAAATTAACCAGATACTGAATAGCTTAAAATTTTTGCAAGTGTAAGATTTTTTATTTTTTATTTATTTTTTAATGCAATGAACCTTGTAGAATACATTCCCCAATCTGTTTCGCTATGCTTTCGAGTTTGGAGAATGTGTTTCCATCCAAGTCCTTTGACAATCAAGATTTTGTTTCTTTTTTTGCTGCTTTGATTATCTAGTAATCCCCACATAATTTATCATGTTAGGTAGAAAAAAATAAAATAAAGATACAAAAAGCATGCACAAGATATTCACATTATAAAAGGATGTATACTCACTCACATATGGTGTTTGCAATCAAAGTATGAAATTATAATTGTTCACTTAATAAAAGGATGTAAGAATATATATACTAATCACTCATGGTTACTTAATAAAATTTTTGGTTTAAATGCATACCGTGATTTGATGTAAATACAAGGTGTCAATAATTTTTTTTTCTCGAAAGGGTACTCTCCTACTAACACTTTTATATATTTTTCAATTTCAATTTCAATTACTATTAATTAATAATTTATAATATCTTAATAGACTCTACCATCTCTCGCAACTGAAAAGGAAAATATGTATATGTATGCATATATTCTTTAATTAGATAAATAAATAATAACAAAAACAAGTGTGTGCGCGCACGTGGGCACGCGAGTGTGTAAGAGATTTTACCTTACACGTTCGTTCAATTTTATAATTAGATTCTCAATCTAAAGTCAAATCTATGATCAACACCCGCAATTTCACTATCTTAAAACTAGGGCAAAAATCTCCAAATGTCCACCTCAACACAATGATTTAGGGGTTAAATCTAGAATAGATTCAGGTATAATCACTAGAAATTGATAAAGATTATTACCTTGGTATTATATGATGCTTGTCCTTCAATTCCCTTTTGCATTCTGTAGCTTACTTTTTTCAAAATTGAGTTTGAACGATAAAAATCACGTAATTAGCCACTTTAATACTACTAACTGTCATAGCTATGAAGGCCAACCTCGCAATTGTGGATTTAGCCTTGCAATTGCAATGGACCCCGCAATTTGGATACTTTGCAAATGCACTACTTCCCTCACAACTTTGGCCTTGCAAATGCGACAACAACATATTGAAATGTACTTTCTTGTCCAAAACTTAGCAGAACCCCTCATGTCCCAATCCAAATCATCCTGACAAGTCCTAAAACACTATATGGAGCTACTAGAAGTCTCACAAGGAACCAGATTCAAATACTTAAAATAAAGGGCCAGAATGGCATAGGGTGAGATGGATCAAGTGTTTTTTGGTCCAGCCAGGTAATACATAATTTCTCACTTTCATTCTGACCCGAACCCATTTAGTTTGAGTACATACGCTTTTATTTTGAGCAATGGTTAGGCCATCCAACTATCCTTGAAATGTCCTTTTTTTTTTCTTTTTTTTTAAACAATGTGTGCACAATTTGTTTTCAGGGACTCCCACATAATTAAAATCCTCTTTTGGCAAAGGCTTCCTGTAACCAGCCACACTTTTGTTCCTATTGCAATTCTCATTTATGTTGATTAATACCTTATAAGATTTATGCAATTTAGTAATTCTAGTGTGTTCATGATTGAGTTTGTTCAAATTTTCTTGGAGAAGTCTGTTTCCCATTTTCTGAACACAAATTGTCTTTTGTTATTTTCAAACCTTTTTGAAGAGCAATATGATTTTCACCAATCTTTTCTATTCCCTTTTCACAAGAATGCTTTGAAGCCTGAAGTTTTAGTTTGAGTATTGTGTTTTCATCGTTCACCTTAAGGACCTAGTCCTTAAGACATTTGTTTCTCTTTTCAAGATTAGCTTTATTTAATTCAAAATCTTTATTTTTAAATTTTAAATTTGAGAGATTATTGATTGACTGGCCAATTCTAGCACTCGAGCTATCAACTTCATTCATCAAGAATAGCATGACAGACATAAGTTTTTTCTTATATAATGCATGAAAATCATCCTTGAGTTTAGATTTGTTTACCTCATCATCATCCTCTTCTGATCTGAGTCACTCATTTCCATTATTGTAAGTACTTATTCTTCCTTTTCATGCTTGCGACCTAGTACTAGAGCGACCAGTGGACATGATCCCATCATTGTTCTTTTATTTAGGCTCTTCATCTTCACTATCATATCATGCTACCAGGAAGGACAGTCAAGCAACTTCTTTTGTCACCTTCCTTTCAGCATTGTTGCAACCAAGAAACCATTCCTTTAGTTTTTCCTTTCATTCTTGTCTGTATTTGGCTTCCCACTGTGCAAAGTCTCTCACTACGTGATCCATTCTCGGACTTTGTAACATCCACTAAAGGTGGCCTTGTTTAAACTTTTGACTTGCAGAAGTTTTTCCTCTTGCTTTTAGGATCTCTCATGAATCTATTTTTTTTTTCAGAAAAGATGACTAGATTCATGTCTTTATCAGAGTTTTTAGTGGTGGCCTTAAGAGCAAGGCCTTATCCTGTTTTCACTCTTCTTTTCTTTGTTCAATTCTATCTTTTGCATTTCATGAATCCTCCAATTTCTGATAAGCTTATGAAGAATCATTTTATCCAACTCTTTTTCCTCTTGTTAAGCCGTCACCTTGTTTTCCCATGAAGCAAGCAAAATTCTAAGGAACTCGCTGACAAGTTCTTGTGGAGTGAAATTATTGTCGAGTAACGTCAACTCATTTGTGATAATGGTGAATGATACACTCAAATTAAACCTATTAAATGATGTAAAGCGGACAATGTCAAATATAGATGCTTATTAGTTCTAGGATGAATCTGAGGAATATGTTGTGAAAAGGTTACTAAAGTCGTATAGTACTTTCTTGCGGTCTAATTTTGTATTCGGTTGAGTTTGTAGAAAGTTGGTTGTTTACTAACTAATTTCTTTGATTGTAATGAATATGAATAAAGAAACCAAGGTTGTGTCCCGCTTTGGATAAAGTGTATGCTATGGTGATTGATCTTGATATACTTCTAATGGATAGTAATATGAATGCATTTAATGCGTGATCGAATCCCTTATATTTTTCAACAGTTAAGGACTATTTCCCTTTATGATTTTCCCAAATATAAAAGAGTGTATATGAAGAACGGTTAATCTTGTGCTAAATAAATTCCTCTTATTCCTAAGCGAATTTATCAAACGAGGGTTAACGCCCCAAGTCCTCTTATTTATTCCTACCAAACCCTACTCACTTTTCCAAGTTAAAGCAAAGTTTATGGCTTTAATCAATGTTTGCAACCATCAATTATGAAAGAAGAACAAAGAATAAATAAACCCTAACAATCTATTATGCATATATCAATCTCAATTTCCAATCACATAACACCCATCCTAGAGATCACAACCTTAGTAGAGCAATTAGCTACTCATAACGATGAATGAAGAATAAAGTAATGAAGAAGTCATATTGCTTACTATTGATTAAAATAAGATGAAAGTAGTTGTCTCGTTCTCCAAAAGCTCCAAAAATAATGAAGTATTTAATGCTTTTTACTCAAAAGACAAAGTCTGACAACTGATGATAAATAAAACCCTACAAGGAACTATTTATAAGGTCTCAAAAACACAAAATTACATAATTGCAAAACGACATCTAACAACATTAATTACGGTCCGTATAATGAGATACGAACCGTATACAATTATATGGCTGGTATTCCTTCCAGTACAAGGAGAAAATTCACGATCATATTATACGGTCCGTAACACTTGACCGTATTTCTTCATCTTCAAAACTTGACTTTCTACCTCAGTTGATATATGCTAAAATATGTGTTGAAATACGGCCCATATCACTACATTACACCGTCCGTAGAAAAAGTTGTCCGTATTTTACCATCTTTCTTCTTCAACATTCTGTTTCCACCTCTTCTTATTTACGATCAGAATTACGGTCTGTATAAGATTATACGGCCCATAAAATTTCATCATCAGTGGTGAATTGTGCAATTTCTGTGCTTTTGTCCTTTAACTCCTCAATTACCTGCAAAACAATAAAAATACATCAAAATGACACATACTTGCTTAAAAACAAGTAAAACTTCTCGTAAAAAGGTATTAGATGTGCCATAATTTCACGGCACATTAACACGCCCAACTTAAAGTCTTTGCTTGTCCTTAAGCAAGTAAAACAACACAAATGACTCAACTAACTTAGGTATAATAGAGTAAAAATGTCTACAATGGTTTTAGCTAAGAACTACCGACATGCATTCCTTTCACAACTGACCTTCTCAATTTAAAACAATTCAAACCGGATGTATCACTCAAAACATGTTACGACTCACAATGAAGCTTCAATTCATGACAATAAGTTATTGGAACTATCGATGTACACCTGAAACACTACCTTGGGTAATCACTTAGTTTCATGTTGCTCAACCCTTATATGCCCTCACAAAGACCAAAGAATGTCGCTCACACTTATGTACATGGATAACCGAGAAAAAGACAAAAAAGAAGAGAAACACTCACACTCACAAAGAAATTCATACACTATAAATGGAGATGCCATATGGTTGCCCTTATTCTCAATGCTTTCAACTTCGAATTCCGGAACACAACGACGAATGATATTGTCGTAGCATGTCCAAATTGTATGGTTCATCCCAGTAATCGATGAGTCCCTCAAGAATTTCTTCTTTCGATATGCTTTAATCTCCTCTGGAATGACGCCCGTCACCAAAAAGTTGGCGATGTCTGCATACCATGGTGCCATTTTAGAAGACACCAATAGAACCCTCTCATCGGGGAAAGCAACATCTATATCAAGCTCCTCTGACGGTCTTCCAACTTCCTCAAGTCGTGAAAAATGATCTGCTACCTGATTTTCGAACCCCTTGCGATCTTTCACCTCAAAGTCAAACTCTTGCAACAACAGGACCCATCTAATAAATCGTGGCTTTGCATCTTTCTTCGCCATCAAATACCTCAACACTGTATGATCAGTGTATACCCGCCTTTGTATCTCAGGCCTTGAATTTCTCGTAATTAAAGACTATGTTAGATGTTGCGGCTCTTGCTAAGTTATGTAATTCATGTTACGGCCCATTGAGTGTTCTGCTGGCATAGTAAATTGGGTGCATAATCTTATTATGCCTCTGGCCAATCACAGCACCAATAGCAAAACCACTCGCATCACACATCTTTTTGGGAGTGAAAAGGTACAATAATAGGATTAAGTAAGGCGCTTCTTCAACTTTTCAAACGCCTTCAGGAATTTCTCATCAAACTCAAACTTAGCCTCTTTTTCAAGGAGCTTGCATATGGGATTCGCAATTTTGGAGAAATCCTTAATAAAACACTGATAGAAACCAGCATGCCCCAAGAAACTTCGAACTCTTTTTAGAGAGATAGGTGGAGGAAGCTTGAGATGACATCAATTTTTCTTGATCAACCTCGATCCCTTTCTCGGAAGATTTTGTATTCTTTGTTCTTCTTTCACCATAAAATAGCACTTCTCCGAATTAAGCACGATATTAGTCTCCTACATCTCTTTAGCACTCGACCCGGATGATCAAGACACTAAAGAGTCTCCTACCATAGAAAATTCATCCATGAAAACCTCTGAGAAGTCCTCAACCTTATCTGAGAAAATAGATATCATATACCGCTGAAAAGTAGCTGGTGCATTACAATGACCAAACGGCATCCTGCTGAAAGCAAACGTCTCATAAGGACACGTGAATGTATTCTTCTCCTATTCTTGAAAAATGTTAATTTGGTGTCATGACCTAACCGGAGGGCATGACATAGCTAACTATCGAGCACCTCTTAACATACTCTCATAATCATATCTATAGTGAGCCACATAGCTAACTCATAATTACCATGAACCAAAAAGGCACACGTTCCATCAAACATAATTCATCTATATAAACATCATTAACTATGCCCATATATAAAAGCGACAAGGCTACCAAAACGATATACAAAATATAAACCGATAAGGTTATGGGATATCTAGCTATGCACATTTGTCTAAGACCTCTACATGGAGTATGTAATATCATAAAGATGGGACGGGACCCTTGCATTACCCAAATATATGCATAAAAGAATAGTACCAACTAATTTGACACTCCGAATCAAATGGAGCACCTTTATGCAATCACGGATAGCGTGTAATGCAGTGAGTCTATCATCTACTTACGGGCATGAACGCAGCGTCCACAAATAAAAGGAAGTCAGTAAGAATAATGTACTGAGTATGTAAGGCATGAATAGCAACATGATGGAAACATGAAGATAACATAAGATAAAGAGAACAAGTTATACCTTATAATACCTCTTAAGATGATTGTCAGGCATACCTAACCTTTCTCTAAAGGAAACATTTCATACACATATATATAATGATACTATACCCGGCCATATAGGCTCGACGTATCCCGTACCTGGCCATAATAGGGCTCGGTGGTGTCCATACCCAGCCATAACAGGGCTCGATATCGTCCATACCCAAGCCAGTGGTGTGCACAACGGTTATCGTACCCGGCCATATAGGCTCGGTGTCAGAAAAAAGCTATATATATGTGGTATACATGAGAATCCACGAGAAGCATTACAATTCTATCGGAGTGACATAAGGTCGATGAGCCTCCGATTTCCATTATGGAGACATCATCATCACTATACCTTTCTTAAAGGGTCAACTACCATAAAATGAGATCAACGACGATGACCAAGATCAACGATATCATGAGAACTTTGAGAATCATCAACCACAGCATTTCTAGGAAATAGGACATTATGGATATCATGGATGGGTTCACAATAAGGAAATAATGCCTTTAGGAAGAAAGGGTTAGCCTTAACATACCTTTACGTCTCCTTAAATACTTAACGTTCTCCTCTCAAGCCCGCAAATCTACATTCAAGAGGATTCATACTAAGGTTAAGTCTTGAAAACACTCTTAAGTTCAAACTAGTGTAATTAACGAGCTAGCGAAATTTGGGCAGCACTTCCCCTATTTTATCGACTTCCACCAAATTATAAAACAACTCCCAAAAAATAATAATAACATCCACAATACCATAATAAAGAATATATATTCAATTTAATCTCAAATTTATCCAAAATCCTCTTTCAAATTCACCTCATAGTCATCAGCTTCACTTTAACACTTTATGACTTCTCTTCTATGATTCTTTCCTCTCCAAAACTCGCTAAACCTTTAAATAAACTTAATCATATAAATAGGATGAAGGACATACCTTATAATGAAAAAACTTCACCTTACTCAACTCCTCCAAGATCAAGCTCATCACCACCTTGGGGAGAAACAAGAACAATCACCTTCCATGGATTATCTTGATGTTTTGATGTTTGATCTTCTATCTTGATGGTATGGAAGATTTTTGGAGTATTTTAGAACCTTCAAGAACTCTCAAAGACTCTCTAGAAATGTGGGAAAATAAGTGTGGGAGGTTGATATGAAAATGGGATCTTTTAGGATTTAAAAAAGTGTCAAGTCGTCCCCCGGCATCAATTTGCGATGGAGATGCGGCTCAACATAATGGATATGCGTCTGCATCTCCCCTCCGCTCCTTGGGGAAGAGGTTAGGCAATGAGGCCAGCAAATTTGGTTAGTTTGCGGCCAATATGCTGCACAACAAACTCAGTTCGCGGCCGCATATTTGTACACAAACTCCAGTTTTCGCAAAAACGCGTTCTTTTCAATTCGTTTGACCTCCAATCCTCATGGAACCTTCTTGGAACTTGTACAAAACTTCATTAACCATATAAGGGGCCCTATAGCTCCCTTTCAAGGAAAATCTAAGTAATGTATAGCTCAAATGATACGAAATCTTCCCAAAACATGACTCAAATTCCAATCCTTCAACAAACTTACTTTCGCCGCTTCGTATGACTCAGAAACCTTAAGGTACTGATACGCTCAAATTACACCTATGAGTGGCGTAAAGTGGTCGTTGTCAAATATAATAACCCAAACAAGGTTGGGGTCGAATCTCACAGGGAATATGGAGAGAAAAGGGTACTAATTGTATGCGATACTAGTCTTTAAAGGCTTTAATCCTATTCTGAATAGTTTGAAATATTTGTTGTATAATGTAAACGAATACTTTGACTTGAATTGTAATTAATGCGAGAGAGAGAGACTAAGGTTGTGTTCCCAGCTTTGATTAGATATTATGCTTCAAGTTTCAATGTGATATACTTCTAATGGTTGTTCTAAGAGTATGCACTTGATCTCTTAAGGACTTCCTAATGTTTCCCAACAGTTAGGCCGTATTTCCTCTTTATGATTTTTCCAAATGCAGAAGAGTTGAACTCGAAGAGCGACCAATAATGCCAATTAGACTTGTTCGTATTCCTAAGTTAGTCTATTAAACGAGGGTTAATGCCCCGAGTCATTGTTATTCAATCTTACCAATGCTAACTCTCTTTCCCGAGAAAAGTTAGTATAATGGCTTAAAGCAATGCTTGCAATCATTACCCAACGCTAAAGCACAAAGATAGAATAAATACGAACAACCATTATGCATATATCAATAGTAGAAACCCATTCACATAATACCCATCATGGGGTCCACAACCTTAGAACTAAAATTAGCTACTCATCATTTTGGTTAACAAAGAAAAGCTTAAAAGTTAACATAATGTACTTACAATACTAATACAATGTGGAATGAGGGTGAAGTTGATGCTTTGAATGCTCCAACAACTTCACAAATATCCAAGGCTTAAAGTTAATGCTCCCAAAAGATCTGAATTAAATTGTTAAAAACCTAACTTTAAGTATTTATAACGCTAAAAATCGCGCCAAAGTTCTAGACAAAAACACCCTTCGCGGCATCGTTACGGATCATAACACAAGTTATGGTCCGTCCATTATTCCGGTCCGTCCTTTTGCCGACTTGATATTAGGTCAACCGTTACGAGCTTCTTGCGACGGACCGTAACACGTGTTACGGTCCGTACCTTTCGGATCATGTCTTCAGTGCTCAGTGGCCAATGCGTTACGCCATGACGTTACACCCCGTAACCTGAGTTACAGACCGTCCTTCTGGGCGTAACATGTGACATTACTCAGGCTTCTTACTAAAAATTTCCTTCAGATTACGGTACACGTTACGGCCCGTAACATGAGTTATGGACCGTCCTTTTGAGCGGCACGTATCTGGAACTTTCTCTCAGGGTACGGATCACGTTACGGTCCGTAACTCGAGTTACGGGCCGTCCTTTTGCTCCAAGTTGTCCGTTTTTTAGCATTTCTTATCATTTCCGTTCCTTAGTCAACCAACCCTACAAAACACCAAAATAACATAAGAAACGATGTAAAAACACTTAAAAACAAGCAACACTTCTAATGAAAAAGACATAAAATGTGCCGAAATTCACGGCGCATCAGGTACATACTTAGAATTATTAGATACCTTAAACTTATAAGGGCTTCATGTCTAATTTGAGCTTCCGTTAGTTTACTCATAAATGCAAACGACACGAAATTTCCAAGGTGTAACATTCCTCTCTCCTTAAGAACATTCGTCCTCGAATGTTAGCTGTAGGAATTCTAAAGATTCATGAGAGTTTCCCGTAAATATGCCACTACCATCCTGTCACAACAATTCAAAACATACAACTCCTCACAGGGCTACAACAACAATAACAATAATGGCCACACACGACCAACAAATCATAAAAAGAAAGCATTACGCACCTAAAGACAAAGGTGGTTTGCAATAGAACCTCTTCTGGGAGTGGAAACAAATGTAGGTACCTGGACTTCATATCTTATAGCCTTTCCTATGTGTTTATTTCTTCCCTATTATTGTTCCTCCATAGAACTTTAACTAAAGCTATATCTTTAGTTCTTAGTCTTCGAACTTGTCTATCTAGGATTGTAATAGGAATCTCTTTCTAGGATAATTGCTCGGTGACCTGGACCTCATTCACAGGTACAATTCTGGAAGGCTCTCCAATACCCAAGAAGCATTGATACATGGAAACCCATGGGAGTCGACTCCAAGTCTGAATGTAGATCTAACTCTATAAGCCACTTGGCCTATGCGCGCATGCGCAGGGAGCTCAATATACCAAGGACTAAGCTTCCCCTTTTACCAAACCTCATGATGCCCTTCATTAGCCACACCTTCAAGAATACCCAGTCATTAACTTGGAATTCTAAATCTCATCGGCGATTATCTGCATAAGATTTCTGACGACTCTAAGCTACCAATAATCGATCCTGAATAAGCTTGACCTTTTCCATGGCTTGTTGGATCAAGTCTGGCCCTATTAACTTAGTTTCTCCCACTTCGAACCACCCAATTAGTGATCCACACTTGCGCCCAAAAAGCCTCATATGGGGCCATTTGGATACTGGAATGATAACTGTTGTTATAAGTGAACTCAATAAGCGGTAAGTAATCATCCCAACTACCTCCAAAATGTAACACACAAGCCTATAACATATCCTCGAGAGTGTGAATGGTACGCTCGCCTTGTCCATCGGTCCGGGGATGAAAAGAACGTGCTAAGACCATCGACCAGTCTCCCAAATCTTCTTAGGGAAGGACTTCCAAATTAGCGTAAACCGTTCTCCCCATCGAAATAATGGATACCGGAACACCGTGGAGTCGTACTATCTCTTTGATATAAAGTATTGCATAATCTTCAGCTGAGTATATAGTTTTAACTGGTAGAAAATGAGCTGACTTCGTAAGTCTATCCACAATTACCCATATAGAGTCATACTTATGTTGAGAACGAGGCAAGCCTGTAATTAAATCCATAGTAATCACTTTCCATTTCCAAGTCAGAATTTCCATAGCTTGGAACAATCCTCTAGGATTCTGATGCTCAATCTTTACCTGCTGATAGTTAGGACATTGAGCTACGAACTCTGCTATGTCTTTCTTCATTCCGCCCCACCAATATATGGATTTAAGTTCATGATACATTTTCGTCGCTCCCGGATGAACAGAATAACGGGAACAATGGGCTTCCTCCAAAGTTATTTCACAAAAATCATTGGCTTCTTAGCCAACTATATCATGTTCATATTTTTGGAGTTCTTGACAATCGGTATGCTCGGTAAAGCACGAAACTACGTAGCTGCCGTGGGATAAGGTTGTCGACGGCAGGGCAACACCTTCATTATCGGTTTGGATCCTTACATGCTTATTATTATTAGTTAAATTTCATATCCCTGGCAAGGTGTGGTAGTACAATGGTAGGACGCAAGTACCGATCATCATTCGATTATATTATAGAACTCCCCACGTTACAAGCGGTTATATATACATGTATTTCCGGTGATTTTGTTTTAGATTTTTACTCACGCTTCATGCTCACGTTCGTGTTATATTCGGTTTCCATGTCCTATAACAATATTATATATGTATATGTAATTATGTCCATACGGATACTCATGTTCATGACTGTGTTTCAATTTCAAATTTCGTTATCATGTTATTTCATGTACCATGTTTATTTCGTTCGAGTTGCTTTACATACCGGTACATTCAGCTCTTGTCCCCTTTCATGCCGGGGCCACCGCATTTCATGATGCGGTATGGATTTACGGGGACGGCGACGCATTTGCTGCATAAGATCGTCCGCGTATAAGCTTTTGGTGACCC
>NC_081353.1:18010645-18018441 GCF_029784015.1 Lycium ferocissimum
CTTTTTATTTATAATTATAGTTTATATGTTGATAGTTATACTTTAATATAATTTGTTTTGGATTAATGTCATAGGGTCACCACAAGAAAATTGGCCTACTTTGGCAACCAAAGTCACTACAAAATCTCTAAACATCGCTACTAAAATGTTTTTAGTAGCGACCATTGTCTTATATCAAGTACTTCATTTACTGAACGTTAGTTGCAAATACGCCACAGAAAGAAATTGCACAAAATGGATTTTAGTGAGGTGCCACAAAGAGTATTTAACCATCAGTGGCAACTATACTCGCCACAAATACTGTTAATCCATCAATGGAAAAATAATTTTATTAGCAATTATAGTTGCTACATTAATGTTAAACCTTCAGTGGCGTCGCTACTCGAGACTGCCTTTTAGTAGCAACTTTTCTCGCCAGAAAAATTAATATATCATAAATGGCATAAGATATTTGGTGGTGACTGTGGTTGCTACCAAAATCATAAATCTTAAAGGCAACTCTTATACCTCAAACAAATACTGATTTTTTTTTTTTTTTTTTTGTGGCAAGGTATGTTGCCACTAAACATATTCATTTATCAATTATAAATTAAAATTATAATAGATTTTTCGTCACAATCTAATTTTCTAAAATTAATATACAAGTACATATTTTTTGAAGTCATCTAGAATTGGAAGAGTGATGAGTAGCAACATTTTATCCCTAAATTCTTTTTAAGCCACCTCCCATGTTCATCACCAAAGAAAGGAGCTAATAACCTAGATCTCTACACTTCTTGTCCTTTAAAAATAAATTCTTGCATGGATCTTGGAGATGGGTTCTTCCTAAATATAAGCTTGAAAATGGGAACAGTCTCTAACATTTGATATAGAAGAAAGCTAGAGGTGGGTTAAGACCCCCAAACCTCCCTATTAATCCAAATCTCTTATGAAGGATTCAAGTGGAAAGCATTAATCTTGGGTAACATGGTTGTCCCCAAACTATTTCACGCGGATTATGATGTAGCGATCGATTTGAAGGAATCAATGGATATTCGTGGCACCCGCTCGGCCATGAGGTAGGTTACGGCTTTCCTTTCGGTAGACTCCGGTTAGTTTTCCGTATTGTTGTGTATAAGAAACGGAGAATGCATGTATAGGAAATCGGAGATCTGGGATGGAACTTTAGGATCGTATTTTTGTGTATGACTTGTTTGTTCGGGCTTGTGGCCTGTAGACTCCTTAGGTATTGATGTGGCTTTGTTGATTATCGGTGGATTTTATGTGACTTGGGAGTAGTGGACGGAATCTAATTATGCCTATCGATGAAATTATTTGTAGTGACCTAAAAGCTAGGGGAATATAAAATGTACCATGGTAGTGAATGATGTCCTAGTTAAATGGTGACGAATGACTTGAGTGTAAGGTGAGATTCTTATCCTAAGCAAATATGTTGATTTAGGAAAATGGTTATACCGTATGTCAAATGATTGACTTGATGTGTGTTGGGACTAGCCACCCGTTATGTGGGTCTGATTGTTTAATTGTGTTGGCTTGATGCCTTGTGTAGTTGGTAGATATCGAGTTCTACTGTGTCGTCCTGATTTGGATAGAATTGACATACCGTTACTGGTGTTTGTGCTCGATATATATTGGCGTACCCACTGTTGGTACTTGACTTGATATATGTTGGCATACCCACTGTTGGTATTGTGATGTGATACGTTGTTGGCGTACCTGTCGAGGTACTTGTGATATTGAACTTGATTGTTGATGATTGACATATGCATTGCACGCATTTCTCATATTTATCATGTATGGCCGATACCCGGTGATAATCCGGTATCGTTGATTGAGCGAAACTGATATTTGATAAACTCTTTTACTTGAGTGATCATGAAAAGGCCGATGTCCGAAGATCCATTGCGGAATCGTTGCTTTTATGAAACTGATATTTGATGAACTCTTTTACTTGAGTGATTGCAAGAAGGCCATGTCCGAAGATCCATTCCGGAATCGTTGATTTGTGAAACGGATATTTGACAGACTCTTTGAGTGATTATGAGGAGGCTGATGTCCGATGATTATATTCGAGCATCGTTGTTGCATGGTCGATTCCGATGTTATCCCGGAATCGTTGTTAGTGCATGGACTCTGTGGGTCCTCCAGGGTGGTGCCGGTGAGACTCCTCCTGTGAGCAATTAGCCAGGGTCCCATCTGTCTGTTAGGCAAAGATCCGAGATGGGTGGCACTTAGACTTCACGAGTCACGCTGGGTTGTGCTACCGAGACGTCGATATTTCCGTCTAGAGTACATGTGTACACCTCATTTGCATGGCATGGCATCACATTCATATCATTATTGCACCGCATTGCATTATGACTTGATTGAGTTGTTGTGATGATTGGATAGTGATGATTCTATTGTGAGTATTGGATCAGATATATTCAGACTATCCTATTTAGGTTTAGATGCTATACATAGGCAATGACGAACATTTGGACTCTATGATTATGAACTATATTGTTGACTTGTGCTCTGTTAATTTAACCTAAACTAGTAGTAAATTTTTTAAGCGAGGCAGGATAAAAAGGTGTTGTAACAATGAGCTCGCTCCTAAAACACACACGAGCGACTTGGAAATTGCAAAGATGTTGAGAACCTGTATAGGTGTTGGCCAACTTATAATTCATTGAAGAGTAGTTGTGACTTAAGTTATAGTGACGTTGTGATCTACTGTTTTGGGATATGTGATTTGATTTAGTGATTATCATCATTATTCGTGAATTCCTTACCAATATGTATTACTAACCATTGTCGGCCTATGATACCTACTCAGTACGCGTGTTTTGTACTGATATTGCACTTGCCACACCCTATTTGGGGTGTAGATTGTTTCAGGTATTTGTTGATGTGAAGAGGAACTCACGGTGCATATCTGGAAGGCCTCTTCCCACTTCATTCGGGATGTAGGATGCGTCGTAGAATGTAATGGTAATCTAAGTCAATAGTTGCTCTTGTACTAGTCTAGACCAGGTCATGGGAAGTCGTATCAAGTCTGTAAATTGGTGTTGTTGTAAACGTATAAACCTTGTTTTTGTTGAATACTTATGAATGGAATTCCGCTGTATTTCTTAATTATCAAATGCTTTTAAAAGGAATTTCATGTGATTGAAGCGTTATATAAACGAGAGGGTTCGCCTACCAAGGTGGGAAGGTAGGTGCCCGCACGAGCCTAAATTGGGTCGTGACAGAGAATCTCAGAAGGGAAACTGTATTAGTCCATCAGTTATAATGAGCAAAGCACTCGTTTTGCCTGAGGCAGAATAGTCTAGGATTCGGTCGAAATGGAAGATTTTCGAAGACGACCTAATGAGCTAACTGAATGGAGAGGATTTTGACCATATGACTGGTAACGAAACTATTAGTCTTGCGATTGACTGGTCGTATGTAGCTAAGCATACATGTGTATCATCAAAGTATATGCATATACAGTGATACCAGATTATGATAGCACCAAACAAACCTAGGAAATGGGCCTGGCAAGCCCAATCACACAAATGTCTTAATAATTCTTACCCAGGTCCGGACTTATCTCTTATATTAGCTTAAGGCTGAAATAGGCCTTCTTATATTTATTCTGATGGCCCGAAACACTTAGGTTCGTACCGCAAGCCATTTAAACACTAAGTATTAAAGCCTATGGTGATTTCTATCCCATTTTGACTTGATATAAACTCATATATTATTGCTCGATGTATTTATATACACATGGCATACCACTCGATATAAACTTTGACACATATATCAAGTGTACATACCTTGTATACATCTAATAGGATCACCTCTTATTAAGACCTATGTCTACATGCCATGCATACATTTCTTTTATTCGTGGACGCTGCGTTCATGCCCGCAAGTAGACAGGGAGACAGACCAGACCCCTAGGATGCTTCATCTGTGATTGCATAGAGGTGCTCCATTTGATTCGGAGCTGCAGTTTAGTTGGTACTATTCTTTTATGCACATATTTGGGCATGGCGGGGTCGTGTCCCATCTTTATGATATTACATACTCCATGTAGAGGCTCTTAGACAAATGTGCATAGCTAGATATCCCATAACCTTATCGGTTTATATTTTGTATATCGTTTTTGGTAGCCTTGTCGGCTTTTATATATGGGCATAGTTAATGATGTTTATATAGATGCGCTTATGTTTGATGGAACGTGTGCCTTTTTGGGTCATGGTAATTATAAGTTAGCCATGTGGCTCACCTAGATATGATTATGAGAGTATGTTAAGAGGTGCTCGGTAGGTTAGCTCCGGGTACCCGTCATGGACCTCCGGTTGGGTCGTGACACCAAATTAACATTGCTCTAGAAGAATAGGAGAAGAATACATTCACGTGTCCTTATGAGACGTTTGCTTTCAGCAGGATGCCGTTTGGTCATTGTAATGCACCAGCTACTTTTCAGCAGTATATGATATCTATTTTCTCAGATAGGGTTGAGGACTTCTTGGAGGTTTTCATGGATGAATTTTCTATGGTAGGAGACTCTTTTGATGAGTGTCTTTATCATCTGGGTCGAGTGCTAAAGAGATGTGAGGAGACTAATATCGTGCTTAATTCGGAGAAGTGCTATTTTATGGTGAAAGAAGGGATCGTCCTCGGTCACAAAATCTCTGAGGAAGGGATTGAGGTTGATCAAGAAAAAATTGATGTCATTGGCAAGCTTCCTCCATCTATCTCTGTAAAAGGAGTTCGAAGTTTCTTGGGGCATGCTGGTTTCTATCAGTGTTTTATTAAGAATTTCTCCAAAATTGCGAATCCCATATGCAAGCTCCTTGAAAAAGAGGCTAAGTTTGAGTTTGATGAGAAATTCCTGAAGGCGTTTGAAAAGTTGAAGAAGCGCCTTACTTCTGCTCCTATTATTGTTGCACTAGATTGGTCACTCCCATTTGAGTTGATGTGTGATGCGAGTGGTTTTGCTATTGGTGCTGTGATTGGCCAGAGGCATAATAAGATTATGCACCCAATTTACTATGCCAGCAGAACACTCAATGGGCCGTAGATGAATTACACTGTTACTTAGCAAGAGCTGCTTGCTATAGTCTTTGCGTTTGAGAAATTCAAGGCCTATCTGTTAGGGTCCAAGGCAGTGGTATACACTGATCATGCAGTGTTGAGGTATTTGATGGTGAAGAAAGATGCAAAGCCACGATTGATTAGATGGGTCCTGTTGTTGCAAGAGTTTGACTTTGAGGTGAAAGATCGCAAGGGGTTCGAAAATCAGGTGCGAGATCATTTTTCACGAGTTGAGGAAGTTGGAAGACCGTCAGAGGAGCTTGATATAGATGTTGCTTTCCCCGATGAGAGTGTTCTATTGGTGTCTTCTAAAATGGCACCATGGTATGCAGACATCGCCAACTTTTTGGTGACGGGCATTATTCCAGAGGAGATTAAAGCATATCGAAAGAAGAAATTCTTGAGGGACTCTCGTCAGTATTACTGGGATGAACCATACCTGTTTTGGACATGCGCTGACAATATCATTCGTCGTTGTGTTCCAAAATCGGAAGTGATGGATATTCTGAAGGCTTGCCATGACTCTCATGTTGGGGGTCATCATAGTGGAAAACGGACTGCAGCAAAAGTGCTTGAATGTGGGTATTACTGGCCAACACTTTATCATGATGCTAACTTGATGGTGAAATCCTGTGATGAATGCCAACAACAAGGGGCTATCTCTAAGAGGCATGAGATGCCTATGAACTATGTGATGGAAGTTGAACTCTTTGATGTGTGGGGTATCGTCTTCATGGGGCCTTTTGTGAGTTCTGATGGCATGAAATACATTCTAGTGGTTGTGGATTATGTCTCCAAGTGGTTAGAAGCAGTGTCTTTTCCTAATAATGAGGGGAAGTGTGTCGTTAACTTTCTCAAGAAGAACATATTCACCCGATTTGGCACCCCACGAGCTATTATTAGTGATGGCGGTTCGCACTTTTACAATAAGGCGTTTGCAACACTTCTTGAAAAGTATAGTGTTCATCATCGGGTGGCCACTCCTTATCATCCGCAAACGAGTGGCCAGTAGGAAGTCTCCAATCAGGAGATAATATTGTGACTTCATGTCAGTATTTCATTATTCTTATTTTTTGTTCTTATATGATTATGTTCTTGAAGTCAACTGTGTAGTGAGGTTGATGGAAGTTACGGTAACAGACCACTGTTAGAATTTTTGCTCTTTCAAGTTTCCATTTGATCATTCACTATCGTAGTGCTAGCTAATAAATCATTTAGACGTGTTCTAATCTATATTCATCTTCTAGACGTTGGAGTATAATTATTTCAACATGTCAAATTTGACTTTCCAAACTAATAATCATAAGTCTGCCGTTGTTGGATGTCACTTCACCTATAAGATTCCACATATATATTTTACTATTTAATTGAATCGACTAATTGTAACTATAAGCTACATACCTTGAATTCATATAAAGATGTTTCCTCTAAACCCACTTTGTACCTTATGTTAGAGACCTTGTAGATTTTGATTTCTTTAACTAGATATACATTAGACATTTTTATGTAAGAGCCAAACAAGAATCTAGCTTATTTAGGAAAATAGTTATAGATTTTGGTTATGGCTTTTTGAGAAGCAACAACAGACCACCTTCATAAACTTTAGGGCACCTTATGCTTCTATTTTAGAGGAGGGAATGATTTACAATATATGGTTTTAAGTATAGTGGGAAAAAAAATGAAATAAACAATGTTTTAAAAAATTCTCGCTAGCAGATTCTGAAAATATCATTCCAGTTGAACGTTTTGTTATGTTTACATTTTTTTTTTTTTTAAAAAAAAAAAAAAAAAAAAACAACTAGCATGGTGCTGATTGTGCTTTATTAAACCAAAACAAGTTCTATACAAAAAAAAAAAAAAAAAAAAAAAAAATGAAAAAGGAAAGCTAGTGTAACAATGGCCAAAAGTGCCTCTCAAAATGACTAGAAACTATAAAATGAAACTTAGAATTGACTAAACTGCTGCTGCTAATCCAGTCATGGGACTCTCACTAGGTGCTTATGGAATCGAAAACCATTAGAAGAATCGTTCAAACTTGGATTAAGGCAAGTTGTCTTGTCCTGTTTCAGACATAGTCTCTATGTACTCTATGAATCGCCAAATGAATAAGATCAAAACAGCAACCACCCCATTTATTAAGATGCTAATGAATCTTTTCCAATAGATTGAACTATAAGTTAATACCACACATTGGATAGAATTTCACTAGCAACTAAGTTACAAAATTGATCTTTTTGCAACAAACTGTGTTTCCAACCTGGTTTTCCTAAAATATTTCCTGCATGATACACATTATACTGATCATACTGTGTATCCAGGCATTGACATACATATGGCCTTAATTGAAATGGCCAAACTCATTTGGATCAAATTGAATAAGGTCATTATTGCAATTTAGTTTTAATTATCTGAATAAGCCAAATAGGGCCATAATTGAAATGATCAAGTTGGATTTTAAATCAATTAAGGCTATACTTGCAAATTAAGTCTCGTTTAAATAATTAGTCGTATTTTAAAAATTAATTAAAAGGCTAATTATGTCCTAATTACTATAATATGATCAATAATCGATACTTTTAGCACTTTCATTTATTTAAGCTGTCATGACCCACTTTTTGCTTAGGCCGTGCGGGCACTTACCTTCCAGCCTCGGTGCGAACCCTTATCCCAACAATGAACTAATACATAAATTGAAGAAGTTAGTAGCGAAAATCAATAAATACGTAAGT
>NC_081353.1:18018541-18038699 GCF_029784015.1 Lycium ferocissimum
GCATTTTGCTACACCCTATTTTAAATTGTTTTATTTTACGGGAAAGGAACTCACGGCATATCCGGAAGGCCTCTTCCCACTTCATTCGGGATGTAGGATGCGTCGTAGAACGTAATGGTAATCTAAGTCAACAGTTGCTTTTTGTACCAGTCTGAACCGAGGTCTGTAGAAAGTCGTATCAAGTACGTAAATTGGTGTTGTTGTAAACGTATAAACTTGTTTTTGTTGAATACTTATGAATGGAATTCGCCGTATTTCTTAATTATCAAATGCTTTTAAAAGAATTTCACGTGATTGAAAAAGCGTTATATAAACGAGAGGGTTCGCCTGCAAGGTGGGAAGGTAGGTGCCGCACGAGCCTAAATTGGGTCGTGACGGAAGAATCTCGAAGGAAAGCGTGATAATCCGCTCGGTTATAATGAGCAAAGCACTCATTTGCACGAGGCGAGAATAGTCTAGGATTAGGTCGAAATGGAAGATTTTCGAAGACGACCTAATGAGCTAACTGAATGGGGAGGATTTTGACCATATAGTTGATTTCTATCGACTCTGCTCTGCATTTGCAATCTAGAACTTGCCTGGTTTGTCATGCTTGAATGCTTAGGATAGTTTGGTTGTTAACGTGATCGTAGGCCTTTGTATAAATTTAATCAATTTACCTTATAAGCCTTACTCGGTTATGTGAATAATCCCTAATTTTTCCTTTTTGAGCCTTTGACCTTTTTCTTGACTTGTCGTTAACAAACCCATACCCTTGTCTAAATTAGACCCATCTTTTGCACCCATTCCTTTCTTGACACTAATAGAGAAAAAAGAAGCTAAAAGCCTAAGTTGGGGTGAAACATGTGTGAAAAAAAGGCGTAAAGCCTAAGTTGGGGGTGGTGTGAGTTAAGTAGTTGAGGACTCGATATGGTTCTTTGTAAATACTTATAAAAAATAAAAACAAAAAAAAATATTAAGCATAAAAAAAATAAAGAGAAAAAATTTTTGGAAAATTGTGGCACAAAAAGATAGTTGAAATAGATTAGTGTGCAAACCACATCCAGGTTGAAAAAGTGAAAAGAGGGAGAAAAGTAAGGCAAATAAGGGTGAAGAAAAGTGCAGTGTTCAAGGATGGTGAGTCACTAATAGCCAAATATGTGTCATACCTGTCCCTAAGCCTACATTATAGCCCGAGAAAAAGTCCTAGAGTGATCACAATCAGACCGTTCGAAGTTGAAAGCATTGAGAATAAGGGCAACCATATGGCATCTCCATTTATAGTGTATGAATTTCTTTGAGAGTGTGAGTGTTTCTCTTCTTTTTTTGTCTTTTTCTCGGTTATCCATGTACATAAGTGTGAGGGACATTCTTTGGTCTTTGTGAGGGCATATAAAGGTTGAGTAACATGAAACTAAGTGATTACCCAAGGTAGTGTTTGTGTGTACATCGATAGTTCTAATAACTTATTGTCATGAATTGAAGCTTCATTGTGAGTCGTAACATGTTTTGAGTGATACATCCGGTTTGAATTGTTTTAAATTGAGAGGGTCAGTTGTGAAAGGAATGCATGCCGGTAGTTCTTAGCTAAAACCATTGTAGACATTTTTACTCTATTATACCTAAGTTAGTTGAGTCATTTGTGTTGTTTTACTTGCTTGAGGACAAGCAAAGACTTTAAGTTGGGCGTGTTAATGTGCCGTGAAATTATGGCACATCTAATACCTTTTTACGAGAAGTTTTACTTGTTTTTAAGCAAGTATGTGTCATTTTGATGTATTTTTATTGTTTTGCAGGTAATTGAGGAGTTAAAGGATAAAAGCACAGAAATTGCACAATTCACCACTGATGATGAAATTTTACGGGCCGTATAATCTTGTACGGACCGTAATTCTGATCGTAAATAAGAATAGGTGGAAACAGAATGTTGAAGAAGAAAGATGGTAAAATACGGACAACTTTTATGGACCGTGTCTTGTGATATGGGCCGTATTTCAACACATATTTTAGCATATATCAACTGAGGTAGAAAGTCAAGTTTTGAAGATGAAGAAATACGGCCAAGTGTTACGGACCGTATAATATGATCGTGAATTTTCTCCTTATCTTTGGAAGGAATACCGGTATATAATTGTATACGGTTTGTATCTCATTATACGGACCGTAATTAATGTTGTTAGATGTTGTTTTGCAATTATGTAATTTTGTGTTTTTGTGACCTTATAAATAGTTCCTTGTAGGGTTTTATTTATCATCGGTTATCGGTTTTGTCTTTTGAGTAAAAGCATTAAATACTTCGTTATTTTTGGAGCTTTTGGAGAACGAGACAACTACTTTCATCTTATTTTAATCAATAGTAAGCAATATGACTTCTTCATTACTTTGTTCTTCATTCATCGTTATGAGTAGCTAATTGCTCTACTAAGGTTGTGATCTCTAGGATGGGTGTTATGTGATTGGAAATTGAGATTGATATATGCATAATAGATTGTTAGGGTTTATTTATTCTTTGTTCTTCTTTCATAATTGATGGTTGCAAACATTGATTAAAGCCATAAACTTTGCTTTAACTTGGAAAAGTGAGTAGGGTTTGGTAGGAATAAATAACAAGGACTTGGGGCGTTAACCCTCGTTTGATAAATTCGCTTAGGAATAAGAGGAATTTACTTAGCACAAGATTAACCATTCTTCATATACACTCTTTTATATTTGGGAAAATCATAAAGGGAAATAGTCCTTAACTGTTGAAAAATATTAGGGATTTAGTAACAGATTAAGTGCATTCATATAACTATCCATTAGAAGTATATCAAGATCAATCACCATAGCATACACTTTATCCAAAGCGGGACACAACCTTGGTTTCTTTATTCATATTCATTACAATCAAAGAAATTAGTTAGTAAACAACCAACTTTCTACAAACTCAACCGAATACAAAATTAGACCGCAAGAAAGTACTATACGACTTTCGTAACCTTTTCACAACATATTCCTTGTGGGATTCGACCCCAACCTATTTGGGTTACTATATTTGACATTTTCCGCTTTACATCATTTAATAGGTGTAATTTGAGAGTATCATTCACCATTATCCCAAATGAGTTGACGTTACTCGACAATAATTTCACTCCACAAGAACTTGTTAGCGAGTTCCTTAGAATTTTGCTTGCTTTCATGGGAAAACAGGTGACGGCTTAACAAGAGGAAAAGAGTTGGATAAAATGATTCTTCATAAGCTTATCAAAAATTGGAGGATTCATGAAATGCAAAAGATAGAATTGAACAAAGAAAAGAAGAGTGAACGACAAAAGCTATATATATGTGACATACATTAGAATCCACGAGAAGCATTACAATTCTATCGGAGTGACATAAGGTCGATGAGCCTCCGATTTCCATTATGGAGACATCATCATCACTATACCTTTCCTTAAAGGGTCAACTACCATAAAATGAGATCAACGACGATGACCAAGATCAATGATATCATGAGAACTTTAAGAATCATTGGCTTCTAGCATTTCTAGGAAATAGGACATTATGGATATCATGGATGGGTTCACAATAAGGAAATAATGCCTTTAGGAAGAAAGGGTTAGCCTTAACATACCTTTACGTCTCCTTAAATACTTAACGTTCTCCTCCCAAGCCCACAAATCTACATTCAAGAGGATTCATACTAAGGTTAAGTCTTGAAAACACTCTTAAGTTCAAACTAGTGTAATTAACGAGCTAGCGAAATTTGGGCAGCACTTCCCCTATTTTATCGACTTCCACCAAATTATAAAACAACTCCCAAACAATAATAATAACATCCACAATACCATAATAAAGAAGTTATATTCAATTTAATCTCAAATTTATCCAAAATCCTCGTTCAAATTCACCTCATAGTCATCAGCTTCACTTTAACACTTTATGACTTCTCTTCTATGATTCTTTCCTCTCCAAAACTTGCTAAACCTTTAAATAAACTTAATCATATAAATAGGATGAAGGACATACCTTATAATGGAAGAACTTCACCTTACTTAACTCCTTCAAGATCAAGCTCATCACCACCTTGGGGAGAAACAAGAACAATCACCTTCCATGGATTATCTTGATGTTTTGATGTTTGATCTTCTATCTTGATGGTGTGGAAGATTTTTGGAGTATTTTAGAACCTTCAAGAACTCTCAAAGACTCTCTAGAAATGTGGGAAAATAAGTGTGGGATGTTGATATGAAAATGGGATCTTTTAGGATTTAAAAAGGTGTCAAATTCGCACATTTCTAGAGAGTCTTTGTCATGAAGCAATTCTTATATCATGAATTATTAGGTTCGGTGCACAACGGTTATCGTACCCGGCCATATAGGCTCGGTGTCAGAAAAAAGCTATATATATGTGGCATACATGAGAATAAGGCTGAAATGGGCCTTCTTATATTTATTCTGATGGCCCGAAACACTTAGGTTTGTACCGCAAGCCATTTAAACACTAAGTATTAAAGCCTATGGTGATTTCTATCCCATTTTGACTTGATATAAACTCATATATTGTCTGATGTACTTCTATATACACATGGTATACCACTCGATATAAACTTTGACACATATATCAAGTGTACATACCTTGTATACATCTAATAGGATCACCTCTTATTAAGACCTATGTCTACATGCCATGCATACATTTCTTTTTAACTTAAGCAGTTTTCACTAATGCCCTTTTCCAGCCATCTAAATTATTCCTTTTATTATTATGATTAAGCGGTACTGGGCTGGGTTGAAATAACTCCGACCTTTCCAAGCTTAATCTTTGAAACCTTCCCCTCTTGTCTA
This sequence comes from Lycium ferocissimum, assembly GCF_029784015.1. Taxonomy (NCBI): domain Eukaryota; kingdom Viridiplantae; phylum Streptophyta; class Magnoliopsida; order Solanales; family Solanaceae; genus Lycium; species Lycium ferocissimum. Next base: position 18,023,348 of record NC_081353.1, read on the forward strand.
TTGGTGACACCGTGCTGGATCTGGTTGCAAGCAACTCTTAATCCCTCCAAGTGCCACCTTAGTGTTATGATTCAATTAGGATTATCAGTCATCAAAAGTTGGTATGTGAACTCGGGTTGCAAACAACTCCAAGTCTTTCCAAGCTTCCCTTAAGTCTTTGACTCTATTAACCACCTAATTAATTTCCTTTTTAGGCAATGTGGTTCTCAAACTAATTCTAAGGCAAATCTGGACTTAATCTTAGCAAGGCAATCATTCATCATTTATCAAACCAACAATAGAAGGATACTGAGCTTCATGCAATCCAAATAGTTATCAAATGGAATACAAACATTCATAATCAATACAAGTATTTCATTTGAAAGATGGATAGTGCAAGGAACAAAATTACTGAACTAAAGTTGTCTACGAGATTGGACATAAACAATAAGGTCCTTGAACCTACTCAAGACTTGTTGAGACTAAGGACAAACTCATTTAAGGCTTTTGCTTCCTCCTGTTCCCTTTCCCAAGTTCCAGAAAGTATGAGCACTAAGTGAGGTAGCTAAAACTATAATAATAGGTCCATTTTCAGGCTAAAGCAGCTATTTTATGCAAGATCGAATTCACTTTAATCAATCCTAGATTGAATGATAGGAAATGAAGGTCAAATGTGTACATATGACCAGTATTACCCCACAGACTTATAAGGCATGTCGTGACAACCTTTTATTTAGAAGAATGATATTATGAACCAAGTTAGACTTGGTTCTTTCCCAATCTCCTCTCTAAGGTGTCTTTAAAAAGACTTCCCTTTTCCAAGTGGTTCACAACTTGCATACCTGCACTCATGACCCTCTTATCATGTCATTAAATCAATCCCAATATCCTTAAAGGTGATACAACTTGATATTTAGAACCAAATTAACTTAGAGTCTTAGAGTCTTCAAGTAGACTATTCTGACCTATCTTCAGCCAACAGAACCTAAAAGGATCCTATTTGGTTAATCTATGTTGATTTTAGTGTCACAGTTTTAGCAAAATTCCTCCAAGGTCTTATTAACCTCTTCCTAGTCAACTAAAGGGCTTCCGTGGGTCCCATGGTCATAGGAATGAAACTCAGGGGAAAATGACTTCAAAGCCCTAAAGAAGAAGCGATCTGAGAGTAGGTCATCACCCCCAAACCCTTTCCTAGACCCTCTTCTTTAGTAAAAAGGAGGCAAGGCCAAACTGATCATCACCCCAGTCAATGCCTTAACCTTTTTTTTACTCCCCTGAAGTACTCTCAACCCTTTATCCCATCCCACAACCAAATGACAACCATTAGAAACCTCTAGAACTAGGATGAGTTTAATATTACCTGCCATACTATTCTGTTGTTTAAGGCTTCACTTAATAGCCTACCCTCTTATCCTAAGGCATTGATCATTTGAAATTTAGGCTCTGTTAAGTAGTTCGAGAAAAAGAACCCTCATGGGCACAAAACAACTTCTTATTTGGGCCCTTATTAAACAAAAAAATAGGCTACTATGCATGCGATGACAGTTTGTATATATAGGAAAGTAAACACCTAAGCAGTTTATACAAATAATCACATTATATTGAAAACTTTATGGTTAGAACCTAAATTCCCCAGTGGAGTCATCATCTATTACGGTTCACTTTTGTTGGGCGGGATTAACGCTCGAAAAGCTACTAAGAACTTATTGGTGCTCTTTCGGACTTGTTTTGAAAAAGAGTCGCCTCCTAATTAATCGGGTTCAAAGGATTTATTCAAACGCCATGAAAAATCATTTGTAACCAAAGTTCATAGGTAAGGGTTCTGGTAATCCCCTAAGAAAGGTGTTAGGCACCCTAGTATTAAGGATCCGTAGTATACGGTTGACCTTCGAAGTTTCAAGGTGTGATTTTGTATGAACTGCTTATGTTTTGTTTAATTTTCCATATAAAAATACTGTCATGGCATATCATATTGGCTTTTGAAAGAATTAAAGAATTTCCTTTTAAATAAGGGTAGTTTAAGTTCGGATTTAAAATATCCGGGTAAAAATAATATTGTCCTTTTACTTATAAGGATAGTATACTGGATATATCCCATCTAAAACTAATGCCATGTAAGAATATATATATATATATATATATATATATATATATATATATATATATATATATATATATATATATATATATATATATATATATATATATATATATATATATATATTATGTTTGTCTCTTTAGTTCAACCGTCACATTTTGTCCTCGTAACTATTTACCCAAACTCGGGTTTTGAAGAAAATTCCATTCATTTGAATTCATTTTTTTTAACTTTTCTTTCTCGAATTTTTCAAATTATGAAACATACTTTAAAGATATAGTCAAAAGTAATCCATTTTTTGCATAAGAAAATATTTTTTTCACTTTTATTTACTTTTAACCAATGGAATACAACTCACTTATATTTCGGATCTAATTTGAAACATGTTCGGGTCCTTACTTGCAACTAAATCTTAAGTTATAACTTATAAGGGTTTCAATATCCATATAAGTGCATTTTTACATATTCATACAGAAAATAATGTAAAACTTATACTAAAAGGAAGGGAAAGAAAGTTTAGCTTTTTCGGCCTTGGTCCCAAATCATTCGGCAATCCTATTCCATTTGTCCATTCGTCTGAAGGGAATAGGTCTTCCATGCTCTTCTAGTTCTTCATCCAAAGCTCCAACTCTCCAAGGCTTAAGCATCCGATTCTTTACTTTCTCTTTAAGTTTCGCGCCACATAGTTCACCTTATGTACCTCGCTCACATAGAAAGAAAAGTAGTTAGTCAAAATGATATGTCACCCCATAGGGTGACGTTTATGAACATAAATAATAATATCCCTCAGACTCGTATCAAACTTTGAGAGCTTTGATTATGGAGGCTCAGACTCATGTTTCTTTTTAATCTACAGAAAAGGACTCCGGAACATGTTGTGGCTGCGAACTAGTGACTCGTCAATCATTCTAGTCGCCTTGCCAAACGCATGTTGGATCCTACTTTATTACTATATTATGAGATCATCATTGCCTAAACTGAGGGATAGCCTTTCTGAACAAGTCATGGCCTCAAATTAAATTTTCTCATCGGCCCAAGTGTAGTATCTTATTCGAATTAGTAATCTTGAACAAGCGTAGTAATTGCTCTTTTAAAACAAGAGATCAGTAGCTCATTACATATATAGCAGTAGCTAATATTCTCAAATGCAGCTTCTGCTCCCTATAAACAAACAACTGCTCCTAATAGTTCATGGGAAAATACAGCAACCAAGTAGAAGTACTAGATAACAGCTATATCAATTAGCAATATAGAGAACAATATGGCAGCAAACTCTCAAGTAATATAGCAACAGTTTAGAGCATGGCCATACTTCTGCTTCAAAGGCAACAACTAGACATCTCAAGTGTAGTGTCTGTCTCTTTTAAAACAACAGCTCAGTCACAAATATGGCAACAAGTTTATCAGAAAGTGCAGCAAGTTTCTTCCAAAATACAGCAGTAAAACACTCCCAAAAGAGGTGCAATATGGCCAAGATTGCAAAAACTCAAAGCTTCCCAAAATTCAACTCAAAATGCCATAGTAACGAACCAACACAAAGTAGCCAAATTGCAGTGTTTTGAGCCTCAAAATGATGTATAAATGGCCAAAATTCAGCAGATATTGACCTCAAAATACCTTAAGCTTTTGCCCTTAAGGTGACATATAGCAGCCAGCTCTCTTTCAAGTGCAGAAACTTAAATACTTTTTTAGACTTAATACAGCAATAGGTATGAGACTACTCAGGGACAACAACATTCACCCACCATTGATCGGCGGCTAAGCGCATCAGCTACTACATTTGCCTTTTCGGGGTGGTATAAGATATTTACATCATAATCTTTCAATAATTCTAACCACCGCCTTTGCCGCAGATTCAACTCCTTCTGTTTAAAAATGTATTGAAGACTCTTGTGATCTGTGTAGATATCAACATGCACACCATACAAGTAATGTCTCCACATCTTTAATGCATGAATAACGGCAGCCAATTCAAGATCATGAGTTGGGTAGTTCTTTTCATGTTTCCGCAGCTGCCTCGAAGCATAAGCAATGACTTTACCTTGCTGCATCAATACGCATCCTAACCCAACACCAGAAGCATCACAGTACACCACATAACCATCTGGCCCTTCTGGGAGTGTCAAGACTGGAGCTGAGGTTAATCTGTCCTTCAACTCTTGGAAGCTATGCTCACAAGCATCATTCCACTGAAACTTAGCTGACTTCTGGGTTAGCTTCGTCAATGGGGCTGAAATAGATGAAAATCCCTCTACGAACCTTCTATAGTAACCTGCCAACCCCAGAAAACTACGGACTTTTGTAGGCGTCGTAGGCCTTGGCCAAGTCTTCACGGCTTTGATTTTCTGAGTATCAACTCTAATGCCATCATCTGAAATAATATGACCCAAGAATGTCACAGAATTCAGCCAAAACTCACACTTTGAAAATTTTGCATACAATTCCCGAGTTCGAAGAACTCCAAGAACAATACGTAAATGATCCGTATGTTCCCGATTCGTGCGAGAATACACCAGAATATCATCAATGAATACTATTACGAATAGATCCAAGAGAGGCCTGAATACATTATTCATCAAATTCATGAACACTGCTGGAGCATTAGTTAACCCAAATGACATCACTCGAAATTCATAATGGCCATATCTCGTTCTGAAAGCTGTCTTGGGAATATCTTCTTCTCTAACTCTCACTTGATGGTAACCCAACCTCAAGTCTATTTTAGAGAACCACTTGGCACCCTGTAGCTGATCAAATAAATCATCAATTCTCGGAAGAGGATATTTGTTCTTTATCGTCACCTTATTCAGCTGCCTATAATCGATGCACATTCGTAGGGAACCATCTTTCTTTCTTACAAATAGAACTGGTGCTCCCCACGGTGATGAACTGGGTCTAATAAACCCCTTCTCGAGTAAATCTTTCAATTGTGCCTTTAGCTCTTTCAATTCTGCCGGAGCCATTCGGTAAGGAGGAATAGAAATAGGCTTGGTATCCGGCAATTTATCAATAGCAAAATCAATTTCTCTTTCCGGAGGAAGGCCTGGAAGTTCATCTGGAAATATATCCGGAAATTCATTCACTACCGGAACGGATTGAAAAGTTGGCGACTTTGCTTCGGTATCATGAACTCGGACTAAGTGATAAATATAGCCCTTAGCTATCATCTTTCTTGCCTTAAGGTAGGAAATAAACCTACCTCTTGGAGATGTCGTATTACCCTTCCATTCAAGCACAGGCTCTCCCATAAATTGAAATCAAACTACTTTTATTCGGCAATCAACATTGGCATAACATGAGGCCAACCAATCCATACCCATAATCACATCAAAATCTAACATTTCCAGCTCAACTAAATCAACTTTAGTCTGGCGGCCACATATCACAATTACACAATTTTTTGTACACTTGTCTCCAGCTATCACTAGATCCAACCGGAGTAGATACCTCAAAAGGTTTAATTGGCTCAAGCCATTCCCAATACGACCAGCAACATATGGAGTAATATAAGATAAGGTAGAACCCGGATCTATCAATGCATACACATCATGGGAAAATACGGACAATGTACCCGTAATCACATACGGGAGGACTCAAGATCCTCGTCGTCGGCTAAAGCATATATGCGGGGGTCGAGTGGAACACGAAGTAGATGCTCCCCCTCGGCCTCTACCTCGGCCTGCTGGAATCTGAGAAGTCTGCCCTACCGGGCGCACTGAAGAAGAACCAGCCGCTGATCCTGTGGGCTGAACCCCAACTCTACCACTCACCGACGGGCAATCTCGCATCATGTGCCCAACCTGGCCACAGGCATAGCAAGCAATCGAACCCTGGCGACACTGTCCAGAGTGTAATCTACCATACTGGCTGCATCGTGGTACTGGAGGTCTCCTTTGACTATAATCTTCCCCCAAACTGTGAACCTGGGGCCTTCGAACTCTGACCCTATCCTGAACGGAAGGAGCGATCAAGTCTCCTACCTGCAAATCGGGGAGGTGCACTAGTCACCGACTGGCCTGAGTGTCTAGGATATGACTGCCTTGATCCCCCTCTATAATCACTGCCTGCGTCCATAGATCTGGCCCTCTTGCTTTGCCCTCTATCAATATCACGATCACCCCTTTGCGGAGGTTGTTTTCCTTCTAGATTCTGGGCATTGGCTTGAATGCGAGAAATATCCATCTCATCTTGTAACGAAGCCGTTAAACAATCCTTGAACAAATGTGGCCCTAAGCCACTCACAAATCTATGCACCCGATCTCCCATGTCGGCCACCATAGTCGGAGCATACCTGGCCAAAGAATTAAATTGAAGCTATACTCCCGGCACTCATGTTCCTTGCTTCAAATTTAGAAATCTATCCGCTCTAGCTCGATGGACCTCGGGTGGCAAATAGTGGCGGATGAAGCATCTACGAATTCTTACCAAACGGGCATTCTCTTTTCTTGATGCTATCCAATTATTATACTATAAGACTGCCACATCTCGAAGTCTATACGATGCCAACTCCACAGATTCAGTTTCGGAGGCATGAATAATCTTCAATGTCCTCAACATCTCATCAATAAAGCCTTGCGGATCTTCATCCAGCTTTGACCCAAAGAACTTCGGAGGATTCAAACTCATAAAATCACGGGCTCTGGTACTAGCTGACCGATCACTTGGGGCCCGCATTCTCGCGTCGTGCTCGGGGCGGCGACTAGCCGCGTCGGTAGATGAATAGCTTCACTGTACTTATTGACCCGAAGTAGCCGGTGGAGGAACCGGGAGGCATAGGAGCCGGAGTCAAGCCCCTCTTGTTCTTCTGTAATAGGCGGGGTGGAAGAAGCATTAGATGGAGCCTCATCATGTGATTTACCCTCATCTACATTCATTGGCGGTTCCCTTTCTACCCGCTTTTTCATCGTAGACTTGCCCTTCTGGGCGGCTTTAGCTTTTCCCTTTGGCGGCATGTCTGAAATCATAGCACACTATTAGGGAGGAGAAAATCTTATACACGGCTCTATCGCACGATCTCATAAGGAGAAAGATGGTCATTTTTCCTAAATGTCCTGTAGCCTCTCGTTTATTAGTGTGTGCGCGCAACACACCATAAACAAGACTCTACTAGACACGGCTCGTAGACACTTCCTAGATCGAATCGCTCGACACCACTTTTGTCACGACCCGACTAGGGCCATGACGGGCACCCGGGGCTAACCACTGAGCATCACTCGTTCTATTACTCATTTGCTTTCATTCGTATTTCTTATGCTCATATTCATAGAAAACCATTTTTCATTTGAAACATACTCACTTTAAATACATGAGCCCAAAATAATATATATATATATATATATATATATATATATATATATATATATATATATATATATATATATATAATGAGAAACTTGTGAAACCATACTACCCACAACTACGCATCTACGAGCTTCTCGGAGTGCTAGACATAGTGGACGGGATAGGACCCCGTCATGCCCAAACATGAATATATATATATACATCAAAATAATAAGTCAATGGCACCCGAATAACGGGGTGCTCTCAATCGCCTAATAGCTCCTACGAGTCCGGATTACCTCCCTTCTACTCGTGGGCATGAACACGAGCGTCCAAAGAAAACGACGTCGCACGAACATTGTACTGAGTATGTAAGGCGTCAACAATAATAACACGTCAATGAAATGAGGGAGCATCAAATGAGGAGCAATCTGTAACAGAATCGATCGTGAATCATAAAAGAAATAATGCATGTCGGCTTACTTTCATAATCATCATCATATCATGTATGCATATATGTATAAGTCGCCCGACCATATAGGTACGGTGTGATAATCATTAGCATTCGCCTGCGTCCAGGCCTCCCACGTCCGGGGTACCATCTCATGCCACCCACTAGTGGTGTCTGCCCATGCCATCTGGCCATGGCGTATACGCTGCCCGCTTTAGCGGTGTCTGCCCGGCCATATAGGCGCGGTGTAATATCATCATCATATACTCAACATAATGTACTCATCATAATATACTCATCATAATGCATGCATGGAAACTCTAGGACACTATACTTTATCGGGTTGACATAAGGTCGTGAACCCCCGATTCCATTATGGAGCATTCATAAACATTCTGGCTCACCTTGAAGGAATTAGCATAAGGTGAGTGTGTATAATGATCAACATCAATAGATTATAGATAGCATCATTAGCTGTATAGGAACATCATATCATGGACTCTAGAATCTTTAGACTTAAGCTTATCATCATCATTATCGTACTCATAGTGTATCTCTTATCTCATATGGCTATTCATGAACAAGGACTCTTAGTTTTCTTGCAGATAGGAGATTCATGAAGAAGGAGGAAAATCATGCCATAAGATTCATGCCTTAGAAAGAAAGGACTAGCCTCACATACCTTTGTCGTTTAGCTATTCCATTGCTTGCTCGTTTTCCTTCAATGCCCACGTCTTTACCTTCAAGGGAGTTCGTATCGACATTAGCTAAACAATTATAAAGACGTGCTTACTAAAGCTAGAGAAAATTGGGCAGCATTTCCTTTGTTTATACGACTTCCTCCATATTCCATATCAACTCCCAAACATTCATAACAACAATCACAATATCATAAACAACAATCATCATTCATTTATATTATCCGCATTTCACAATTTCCCTTCAATTCCTCCATAATCATGATCATAGTTCACTATTACATTTTCTAAGATATAATGCTTATCCCATGTTCTAAATGTCATTCGTAACATATTCATAATCACAACATATCAATATCCACAATTCAATCCATGCTTCTATTAAAAAATGACACTATTCTTGCATTCATGACCCATTTCCTATTTCCTTCTATAATCCAAGTGTTTCAACTTTTCAACACTTCAAACAACATGGAAATACCATAAAACTCACCTTAGATATAGTAGGAACAAGCCTTGAGTGGCATTACTCTTCTTGCACCAAAACCCTAATTCACTTTTCTTGGAATTTCTTGGCTTAGATGAACTTTAATGTGTCTCATACACTTGATTTTGGTTGATTTGATGAAGTTGATCATCAATTTCCTTTGTGTTCTTGTGGATGAAGAGTGGAGAATATTTTAGAGGTTTCTTGACTTGTGGATGAAGAGTGGAGAATATTTTAGAGGTTTCTTGACTTGTGGACGAGAGAAATGAAATGAAATAAAATGAGAGAGGGGTCCTTATATCAACGTTTAAGTTCTGTCGGTTTCGTAACATACGGTCCGTATATTTTATACTGACCGTATGTCTAGACCATATGTTTGGTCCAGTGAAGACCCTTATTCTGGGCAGAACATATGGCTGGACATACGGTCCGTATGTTTTATACGGCCAGTATGTCTGGCCGTATAATGCCCAGCTATCCGAAACTTGATCTCGTCGACTCATTTGATCTCCGATCCTTATGGTACCTTCTTGGCACTTGTTCAACACCTCATTACTATTCTAAGGGACGTTATAACTCTTTTCCAAAGCATCATTAGAACGTCATTAACTCGATACTCGTAATTCTTGTCCGACACATAACATATGACTTGCTTTCCTTAACAACTTTCTTTCCTTACCTTAAAAGTCTTTGAAATCTCGTTTAGAATCATCAAATGCTATTTCTTACTTATCAAAATATCGTATACGTCGTACCCTTTGTTAGTCTATTCACTGTACGTTAACGAAATTTTTTTCGAGGTGTAACGTTTAAGCCCAACGAATGAACAGTCCAGGTGCAACAATAGTAATAACATAGCTGGCCAAGCATGGCAGCAGCTTCTTTGGTCCAGTAGCAAATGAAGCAAATTGATAGACATAGCAACAGCTCAGGATCATTCAGGATTGGGAAATAACTCCCCCAAGTCATGAAAAAAAAGGGAAAGGGGGAAGAATGAGTAACCCAATAGAATAATTTCACTAAAGTAGTAAAAAATAAAGGGAAAGGCATTTCACTTGTTTAAAATTTTCATATTCTGAAAAGAAACAAGTTAAGATGGCAAAGGAGAGAATATGACACAATATAGTACATAAAACAGTGACTTCAAAGATTTGTAATTTTCCTTATATAATGTGAGAACAGCATGACAACAAAGAAGTGAAGATTCTAAGTAATGAAATCGCTTAAAAGAACTGCTTTGAGCATGCTGATACTATACCAGAAGTCAGAACACTTATTATTAGGAATTTTTTTTTATCATTAAATCAAAATAGAACTTTAACTGATAAGCAACAATCTTCTCTATCAATCAATAGGTGAACCATAAAATTATGGCTTCAAATAATCCTAAAACTGGATTAAAGAGACATGCCAACCTTAGTCTCAAAATCAAATACAATCTCTTATTCCAAGTGATGACTTATTCATTCATTTAAAAAAAAAAAAAAAGGTTAAGGCAAAGCATATTTAGAACTGGCCAAGTAAGTTGAAAATTCAAACATTTTTTCTTACTGGTGTTTTAAGAACATACTGGACATGACTCATTCTTGACCAAAGCATATTAGTACTTTAACATCCACATAGACATTGTTAAGGATAAACACATAACAAGGAAAGGACAGTACTAAACAAGGACTCATGAGAGAATTACTGAACTTAGAATTCATCATTAAGACTTAAAGAAGACCTGAAACTAAGAACACTTCAAACCACCGAATTAGAGTAGTTTTTCATGGGCCAGAACAAAGACTAAAACACATTATCACTCAAACAAAGGCATCCTTTTGAGATAATCGTACAACATGACATCCATTCATTATACTCTTATTCATGCTAAAACAAAAGCAGTGACAACTTTTATCTTAATCACATCTACAGATAAAAATGAGCTCATATCCTAAAAAAGAATGATTAACTAAATCTAACAAACTTACTCCAAATAATCATATATTCTTCATAAGAGGAAAGGGAGTAAATAAATGTATCAAATATTATCTCCCATGAGAAACTATCAGTCCAGCATCTTACATGAATCAAATAGGGACAAGTCAAGAGTTTTAAGCATATCTAAAAGTAATTTTCTAAGGGGTGATATGCTAACTAGATATGTGATTTCAAAAGATGTTAACAAACATGGGAAAGATGCTGCAAATTTTCACATGGTTTGTTTAGTTACTAATCCAGTCTTTAGCAAGGAACAAAATAACCACAGAAGAATCCGAAAATAAGAAAGTCATTAAACTAAATCATACTCAAGCTCAGGCTACCTAAACTGCTAACAATTCCAATCTAAACAAACAGGGAGACTGAATCTCAAGTGAAGGATTTAGAATCATTCACACAAAGCTGCTAACTTGATAATAACAAAATAGGAATCCAGGAGGTTAACCAAGGAAGACAATAACCATTTGTACTACTTTACTAAGTCTGGAAATATATCTGTAAGAGATTCAAAAACTCAGGTTTTAAATGAAGAGGGTTTGGGAGTAAGATTTGAAATAAACACTTATTTACAGTCCAAATCCTGAGGAAAATAATTTTAAATCAGCTTTCAACTAATAAATACTTAACAAGAATAAGAGAGAACTGATTCTTGGAGACAGATGTAAATAACATAAATGCGAACAACATTTAAGATTAAACCTAAAGCACAGCCAAATCCCAAATTCATAGCTATTACATCCATATTAAACTACATAATCCAAAATAATCCCTTGGAATTTAAACAAGCATGAAATAGAATTTACAAGCAACAAGCACACCAAAGCAAAACAATACTAAAAGCTTAAAATAACACAATAAAATCAAAAACCAGAACTAAAACACAACAAAGCCAAAACAGAACTAAATTGAGGAAGGAAGGAAGATTACCTCTTTGCCGAGTAGCGACGGGGGCAACGAGAGTTGTGAATCACCTTCGAACCAAACGCGTGTAACGACTCGCTTGGTCGTTAAAGTCCTTCCGACACTTTTGACCTTTCCCCGAGCTTGTTTAGCTTAGATTTGACTTGAGGGGACCATTGACAAGCTTCCCGAGTTGTTTAGATTTGATTCGGGTGACTCTTTGTGGAATTTGGGCTTAAAGCGAAAAAAAGTAGACTCAAAGTTGACTTTTGGATAAACGGACCTTTTTCAAAAAAAATTTGATTTTGAGAGGTTCGGATGATCTTTTAGAACTTGTTTGTATATATGGTTCGGTTCCCAATATGCTCGGGTGCATTTTGGGACTTGGGTTGGGAAGTTGGAATTGAGGTATCGGGGATTGACTCGGTTAACGAGACCTCCGTTGGGAATTCTGAGGCCACGAGTTCATTCGAGCGTGTTTTTATGTGTATTTGTGTATGTGATTTGTGAGCAGATGGCCTCGGGTATTAGTCGGGATTCTAGATTGAGATTGTGTTTATTTCGGGAAAATCTGTGCTGGTGTCCGCCATTACTGCCATAGCGGTACCGCCAGAGCGGTGGTATTGGCCACTATGGCAGCCCAGTGCTTTTGTAGCGGACCATCCCGGCAGTCTGAGAGCCATCGAGGCGGGACCGCTGCTGCGGTCCCGCTATCGCCGTATCGGTATTGGGCCTGTTATTTCATTAATTGTGTATTAAAAGTCCTTAGTCTCTCATTTATTACTATTCCGAAAATTGATCCTTTGGGAGAAATTCTAAAGTATTCTTGGAGAGGATTCTTGGTGGTAAGTCCTTCTAATCTCTTTGCTATTCCATTACTCCTAATCATCTTAGAATCTCTTTACCTTGTTAGTTCATTAATAACAGAAGATTAAAACTAGGTTTAATGAATATTCTATCTAGGCTTCTAAATCATGATTTGTTGGTTGAGTTAGCTTCTTCAAGCATTGAATTAATGATTAGAATCCTTTATTTTATAATTTCTTCCTAATTAGAGGCTAATTTGTGGAATTGAAAGTTAGGGTTTATACCCAAATTTGGGGTTTTTGCCTAGAATCTAAAATAGAGGGATTGTTGATTATTCTAGCTTTACACGATGGGAATTGATCACCTAGAGGTTTAATTTCATGTTGGGACCTTTAAATCCCTAATTTCACCCTTCTAGTTCATAAACCCTATTCCATAGGTTAGGAATTTGGGTCTTGATAGAAGTAGGGTTGTTTTGATGTTCTCCTTGACTCTAATTCTATGATTCAAATATTCTTAGACTTTCTTGATCTCGAGGCTCAAAGGGAAGGAAAGCCTAAGGAGTGATTGTCAGTGTTATTACTGTTCGGCCTTCCAGGTAGGTTACGGTTTATCCTATGGTGAGACTTCATTTAGCGAAGCATATATTTAGAAGATATTGTATGAGAAAGCATGTAAACCTTCGGGTATGAAGTTGGGTTGAATTTTGTCATAGGTTGGGCCCTGTTGTGTGATTGGGGTTAGCCACCCCGTTGTGTTGTGATTTGTTTTGTTCTATTGTTGTTGGCTTGATGCCACTTGATAATAGTAGATATCAGAGACTATTGATATATCTTAATCATAATATTGTAGTATCTTACTTGTTGACGTTTGATACGAGGATAATGTTCTATATGGCTTGTGTAGCCTTTTCATGATATTGTTGGTGTACCCATGGTTGGTACTTGTGATATTGATCTGATCATTGATATTGAACTCATACATTGTACGCATTCTCATCCTTCATGATATACCGTTGGATAATATTTATGATACTCGAGGAACCCGTGACGAGTCGGGCCGTGACGATAAAAGTGACGGCGGACCGATATCCGATGGTTGTCCATGAATTATGGTTGTGAGGTAGCGAATCCCGATGTTTTTTCTAGGATCGTGAGTTAGTAGTATCCAGGTTGTCACCGGACCGTGAGGTACATGGACTCCGCGGGTCCCTCATGGGTTGTGCTACCGAGACGTCCATACTTCTATCTGGAATACATGTGTACACAACATTGCATTGCATTGCATTGCATTATGGTTTGATGTTGATCATCTGGTGATATGTTTGTGTTATTTGGATTCGAATTGATTATATTGAGACTTGGCACACTTGGGATTAGATGCTATAACCTACGTGACGATGTGTACTTGGTTTCTGATTTGTGTTGACTTATAATTATTGATTTACCTGTTTATCCTAATTTATTATCTGGATTATGTTAGCTAGACTTAGTCCGCCTATGATACCTACCAGTACTGTGGTTTTGTACTAACCTGCACTTGCTGCATTCTTTTATGAATGCAGAATTCCAGGTGGGATCTACTTCCATTTCTCGTAGCTGATATGTAAGGACCCTCCCGGTCGTTATGAAAAATATAGGATCACCCTACCATATAGAACCTTCCCAAGGGTAGAAACTTGAATGTATAAGTCTAAGAACTGAAAACTTAGCTTGTGTGTGATTATTGTTGGTTTGTGTTTAGTCCATTGGGGGGTGACGTAAGAAATTAGAACTTCGTGGGGGAATTCCAAGGTCACGGGTGAATCCGTATGGTGTTTATATATCAATGTGCATGTTTTATTTGTGCTCGTGAGGCCTCAGATGAAGTGTTGGGGGGTAGAGTTGAAAAACTGTAAAAATTAGCGAGCTCACTGGTTCAATGGTACCACTGCAAAGGGAAGAACTACCACCGCGGGGCGGATCGCCGTATCGTTGGCCTCTCACCAATTACGGGCATTATCCTGGGAAACGGGGTGTCCGCTAAGGCGGGCATTGGACCGCTATAGTGAGACCGCTGCAGCTCCGGGTGGACCGCCGTAGCGGTCGACGGGGATAGAATCTCGATTTTTAAACACTTAGTTTCGAATTCTTTATTCATAAACCTAAAAATGTAGTCCCAACAAGCACCCAGGAGAAAATCAAGCTAGCCAAGAATATCTTGAGAGGTAAGTCTCAACCATTCCTTCCATCATTTTCCTCTTTTTGAGTCTACAATGGTGAATCGGGGAATAGTAACCCCAGAACTTCATTGCATTTTCAATAGTTGGGATGGGGCATGATTGTTATTGTGTGTTTATCATCTAATGGCTTGGGTTATCACTTTTTAATCAAGAATTGAACCATTAGAGACATGAACTAAGTGAATTGAGACTTAGGACTTCATAAAAATGGTAGCTTAAGCATGGAAACGGTTCGTAAGAGGTAATTTGATTAAATAGCCTTGTAAATTAATAGTTCGTGGGTGTAAGGCCAATGTTAGATTGATTTACACCTAGAAATCATTCACCTATTATAATGGGGCAAAAGGGAAGGGTTTTCATTGAATTGATTTTGTGACTAGAGTGATTGTGACTTATTTAGCATCTTAATTGCTAGACTTTGAGCGTTCCGAGGCTTTAACGGAAAAGG
>NC_081353.1:18038799-18152356 GCF_029784015.1 Lycium ferocissimum
GGGTCTAACGCTTAAAATTTCCCTTTGCCCGGGAATTTTCTTATTTTGTTTCCCTTCTTGGTTGATTTTCTTCAACCACTGAGCTTTCATGACGGGTTCCTTCAAAAAATTATTTCCGATATCGAGTCTTTGTTCAATTTGCAAATTGCAACAATTGCTCAAGAGTCAAATCTTCTTTCAGGCAGTTTGCTTCGATATTCTTTCAGTTATATGAAGTTTCGTAGACAATGGCACTAACATGAAAATTTTCTATCAAGAACAATTCTGAGAGATAGCAATTTTTATTAGCTATAAGTTGGAATTCTTGCACTTGTTCCGTTGATTGACTTATCATCAACCATTTCTTGAACTCCATATAGTTTGAAACAAGAAATTTCGAACTCGCCTTCCGCTAAAATAGATATTTTGGAGAGTGTCCTAAAATATCCTTAGCAAATTTGCACTTGGTATAATATCGATCATAAAATTTGTTAGACATTCCTCCAAGAATATAATTCTTACATAAATAATCATCATCTTTCCACTTGGCAATTTGTTGTTTAATCAAAGTAGCCTCGTCTTGCGCCTCGGGAACTGTGAGCATTAGGACAAGGTTGTTCAAGAACATATGCCAACTTCAATCTTCTTAAAAAGAATTCCATCTTTCCACGCCATCTAGGAAAGTCTTTGCCATCGAATATTTCAAAATTAGGATTAGGAGAGATGGAACACCATTTAATGTTGATGTAGTAGCCATGAGACAACTATCTTCAAATTGTTAGAACAAGAATGATAATAATAAAGAAATCCAAAAATAAACTTGCTTGGCTTAGAGGCACGTTAAGACGTTTCTCAAGATATCGGAGTCTCTCCCACGCAGCAAACTAGCGAAGAATAAATAACAACCTCATCTCTGGATTCAACTAAGCCCACAACAAGTAGCATTCAAGAAAGTTGCTCTTCTATTCTTGAATTGGTGATTTCACCCTCTTTGATCAATGTCTCTCTAAAGTTTTAAGAGGAAATTGTTTTCTTCAAGTGCTGCCTTTCCAAAAGAATGAAACACTATTTATAGGATAAAAAAATTACATAACATAAAAGTTTTCATTAAATAGGATTTAAAATAGGTTCATGAATTTTTCTTAAAATACATGCAACTTTCATGTAACTTTCAAGAACCTAAAACGTAAAATACTTCAAATTCACATTCATTTATTTGAAAACTTTTTGTCATATGAAATGTTTCAAAATTAATTAAAACATTAACTTAACGAGAATGACCGCTATTCCCAAGCCACATGATTCCTTTTCCTCTCTGCGACTTATTATAGTATATATATAATATGCTGACATTGCATAAAAGTTAAACTCAGCCAATAATTAAAATCATACAAGAGCCTCTACATGTGAACATGCAAAAATTGTAACTCCAAACCTAATGTATTGTATCATATACGACTAAACACCATGGTAGTTAATTACACATTCAAAATGTAAGTAGGGTTTCATATAAAAAGTCACATTAACTTAGTAGACTTAATGTTCTAAAAGAACGTGTACCTCAGCGTTGATAGTACGAGCATTAATTAATCTACGCTATTTGGTTAATCAGACTGTGAACCTTTCATCTTTGGGTATTTTAATCAAATTTATTTATCAACCAAAAATGATTCTTCATTGCATGTGTATAAAATACACAATATTGGCCTAAGAGCTGGTAAGAACTTCAAGACCTAAACTTATAAAACATGCATATGCTGAAGTGGAATATAGAGAGAGACATCCAAATAAATATTAATTATTTATTATGCACATAGTTGAGAGTGATTTGTTTGATGAATTATAACAAAAACTGGAATAAATCGAGCCCACATAAAATTGGGATAAATTAAACTGTCTACAAAGAATGGGCAGGGTCTTTTCATGTTTTGGTCAAGATCTGACGAAGTAGAGTTGATGATAACACCTTCTGCATGCTAAATTATTTGAATTTTTTTTTTTTTGGGGAATCAAAGGTCTTTTGGCCACACTATTCTTAAATATTACGAGTAGTTTAAAATTATTTTCAAAAAGGTTAAAAAGTTGATGTTCAAATAATTGAAAATGAAAAATGGTTTCTTATGTTTGGGGAAGGTTCAAATGATCCGTTAAAATATATTTCCGAGCAGTTTTGATTGTTTAAAGTTTTTGCTAAAATTGAAAAATTTTTTATCTCCGTCAAATGTTTTAATAAACTCATCCTTACTATTCCAAATAGTGAAGTTCTATGAAAAGCAATTAGGAGCTAATATTACTTTTTAAAGGTGTAGTCTCACTTGCAGTTTAAAAAATATAAATTATAGATGGCAGTTTTTAAGAAAGCATGAATATTTTTTGTGTATGGTCATTTTTTTTTTTTTGGTGTCATGCAGGGTCCTCAAAACATTGAAGATCATTATTTTGATACAATATGGACCATTGCATTTATTTTGTCGGGTATAAATAATATGCTATTAATTATTATATTGCATTATTACATCATATATGATATTTTTTAATATAATGAACCAAATATTTGCAAAAACAGATATATTGAGCACTACTTCAGTAATTAATATAGTAATTCTTATATCATTTTCACGACTTTAGCCATAAATAAAACTGACACGAAATAAAGATTCTACAAGTAACACCAGCATGGTGTAATATATTTTTCAAAAACATAATTGAAAAATGACTAGTAAATACTATTTTTAGGGGGGAAATAGTCAAGTCACATTCAAAGAGCCCCTCTTTGATCCAAGCCGTAAGATTACTGATTTCGCTTCTATACAAATGGATAAAAACAAATATGAGTAGAATTAATAATGACATAAGTAGTACTACTCTCTAAATTTAATATTACTACATATTTATACAAATGGATAAAAACAAGTATGAGTAGAATTAATAAACTACATAAGTAGTACTATTATATATTATTTCTTTACTAAGAATTTTCAATTTATGGATCGGGAGTCTACAGTTCTTTAATTAAATGTGGGGGAATTGTCAAGAGTCCATTAGAGATAGAGATTGGGTGAAGATAAATCATTCCTTCAGCACTCCTATCCACGTGGGCGTCCCATTGGCATATCCTAGTGAGCTCCCTAATTGCCACGTAAGCTTCAATTTAATTATGAAGATTTTTTTTGCTTGCCAATTTTTACTATGGATTAGTACACCATCATTGAATCACCGATTATTAATTTCTAGTTCGAATTACATGCATGTTTAGTTATTTGTAGAAATGCATTTCCTTGTTAGAAGCAAGGGATTAATAATGTTCGAAAATCTAACCATCATAAATTTATACTTCATCTAATTACTATATCATTAACTTTGTCACCTAATTACCATGGAGTAAATAAACACTAACTATAGCATGTAATTTAATTAAAAGAATTGGAAAATTATTCTGACATATATATGAAGTTGGTTAAATAGTTATAGTTTATTAAATGGTGGAGAAAACTTATTTAAATCTCAACTAATTTAAAGATCTAAAAAATATAAAAAACTAATGCATCAATGAGGAAAATATCTTTTCCACTGCATCCTCAGCAAATAAAAGTATTCAAAACTTTATCCATATACATAATATAATTTTCAATGAAGGTTTGAATGGCTGCGCCCGTTGTTGTGGCAGTGAATAACAAGGACTCATCATCATCCCCTAATATAATCGAATAGAGGTTTTTGTCTGACCAGTTCACCCACGTTGACAAAGAAGGTGGTGGTATCTCAATATCTTTCATTCAGATGATCTCTATTTTTTTCCAAGACTGAACTCAGTGTGTCTCAACAAATTCGTACGTGCTTTTGTTACCAATATCATATATAGCCGGAAAAAATAAACGAAACAATGGAAGATTTCAGCAGTATCAATCTGTCTTGCATTTACTGCTAATAAGTACTATTTTGTGTGGATTCAATAAAAACCATATTCGTAACTCTCAAAGTTATACAGCCCAAAAAAGAGGTCAATGTCTTGAATAAAAACCAGAGCTAAACTCCCTCAATCCAATATGAGGAATGTAATATTTCCATTTTTCTTTAATTAATGGGGGTGAGAGGAACTGGAGATATGGGGTTTATATGTTCGGTGAAGTGACAGAAGTTTAATGTTGTTTATCAGTAAGATAAGACTCACCGATTAGCACTAAGATAAGTTAATTCATAAATAATGAGTTGGGAGTGTTTTTGTGTCTTATTTGTGGTTTGGTCAAGTGGAGCCATGGAAGCATTCCCCCGTGTTCTATATTTTTAAAATGAAAGTTAAACATAAAGGGCACCGTTTGGCTGAGATCGTTTGTGTTAACTTTATCCTAATTTTCCATTTGACATGATTAGAGCAAGCATAATGCGGATTTTCTGATCTACTTTTTATTTGTTGTTTCTTCTGCAGCTTAAAATTAAACATCCACTCTCCTCCCTCCTCTCTCTTATCAGTTGTTTCTGCTGCATTAAGTTATGAGACAGGCTAGCTATATTCATCCTCAGCACGGCCAAGCTCCATTTGACAATTTCATAACAATACTAGCTAATTTATTTCCTAATACAAGTTAGAAGCATCTAACATAAATTAATTTATATTAACGTACGACAAGCTGTCACATTCGGAACTAGTAATGTAAGCTCAAATAAAGTGATAAGTCATCATTTTCTATACCGGAAAATAGCACTTCCATGGAAATTAAAGTGATTGGGAATGACAAAGGAGACAAATTACTACTTGAACTCCCATCTGTACCTTCTTCAATTACATTTGACCTTTCTTGTTCGAGTTGAGCAGAAAAAGAACGTAACCCAAGTCAAACTATTAGTAGAAGAAATCTAAAAACTGAGGACAAAACAAACCCATTTGCTCATGAGGGGTACAACCACTAAGTATCCATCTAATTAAAAACGAAAAAAGTTTTCGTTTTACATTTATCAAGTTAGAAAGTGGGAAGAATCACCCATCTATGATTCGAGTTTTCGTTTTATATAAAATTCCGGCTCCACGTTTCCAGATGCTCCCGCATGGATAACTAGTTGATCGTCTAATTGAACATGCGAATCTCTGTGCTACAATAAAAGGTATACGGTAAGGATACAAAAGGAACATATCTGTTCAGCTGTTGAAACATTTTAAGAATCTACACACAGATATGAGAGAGGGGAACTCAGTTGACCTATTATTTAACAATTTATTACAAATAGAACTCGACATGGTGAAACCCTAACGAAGGTAAAATTGGTAATAGCTAAAATGATAATGGAATGAATACATATTTGGCAAAGGCAACTACAATCCGAACAAATGAGTTACAACAACTTATCATGAAGACGTAGAAAATATAGTCTGACCGGTACATTTAAGTGTACAGGAAATTTCTTCAGCGACTGAAAACAAACAATTTTGTTGCAGCAGTTGGTCTATGTGAGCGCTATGGCTGGAATGTTTTGGACGCGATAGGGACTTCACCCTGGGGAAAAACGAAAACCTGTTTTGGGAGTGATTTCCATCTACCAGAGAATGTTCATAGATTTCTTTATATTCTGAACAACCTATTTCTACAACAAAATAACCTGGCTGGCAAAAGCAATAAAGAGAAATCAAGTTATCATCACAAGGACTTTTGAAGGGTTGATTGAGTCGCTGTAAATGGCTGGAGAACCATGAGCTTAATGCTTTTGATATTTTTTAGCAGTGGTAACTACTCTACACAAGTTCATTTTCGAATCCCAACAGCTCCAGCTAAAAAGCAAAACAAAAACCAAAGCACAATACTGTTCTTGCACAAATGTCTACAAGGGATCGACAACAGTTTTGGAGAAGTCTGCAACATATTTCACAAACACAGACAAGTTTCTGGATTTGCATATATTTATATGGAAATTTGATATTATCGTGCATACAACAAGAAATAATAAATCGTGTAAGCCCCCAAAACATGATAAATAATCACAACTTACTAAAAACAACAGATAACTTCATTTACCCATTGGCAGGGATTTAATGTAGAAAACAGCACAGTGAAGAATTCAAAATGAGTAGCAAAACATCTATTTTACAAGTAAATACAGCAATATCCTTTCTCTCAGGTTAATTCAAATTGTGAATATATTTTGCACTATGAAATACTTAGATAATTACTATACATATTCCTTTATGCCTTTTCGTGGTATTTCATATATTCACTATTCTTCAACCAATGGCTGCAGTTAAGAAACAATGCTAATGTCATCACGATCACTAAGAGACAAATTAAAACAATAAGATACGACCAGCTTCCACACACTAGATTCAATTTTAACTGAGATGTAGATTATAATGATTCATAACTCAGTTGAAATATCTCCGCATGGATAAGAACAGTCAAGAAAACATACCGGACAGTCTATTGTTCTAAAATATTTGTGTAAACCAGTGTGAAAGAATCAGGCTTCCCAGATGAAGTAAGTTCTTCAAGTCATTTGAGTATCCGTACTAGTTCTCATTTTCAATGAATGGTACTTGAGATATGTTATAAAGGTACAGACTGACTTAGAGGTGGGTACTTGAGCTCATATTTAGAAAATTAGCCCATTTTACCCACATGTTAGTGAGTTTAGCCAATTATATTTCAGGTGGGTGGCCATGAGCCGTGTGTGTGTGTGTGTGTGTGTGTGTGTGTGTGTGTGTGTGTGTGTGTGTGTGTGTGTGTGTGTGTGTGTGTGATGGAGTTTAAGTCTTTAACCCATAAAAATAGGTAAGAGTGGTAAATATGTGATTCGTATGTTAACACACTAAACCTAATAACAACTCATTTTGAAAATGAGAAATTTCTTTCTTACTTTCCACCCCAACCCTTACCTCACACTCCGCCCCCCCCCCCCCCCCCAACCCCACTTTTTTTGCCTATATATTTTATTTTTCTTTATAAAGTTTTATAAAAGAGAAATTTTTTTCTTACCTCCCACCCCAACCTCTTACCCCACCACCCACCTCCCGCCATGCCCCCCACCCCACACACTTTTTTTTATTTCATCTACTTTATTTTTCTTGATAAAAGCCGTGTAAGAGAATTTTTTTTCATCTCCCACTCCCAAACCCCCCCCCCCCCCCCCCCCCCCCGAAACACACAAAAATCAATTTCATATATTTTACCCTAATAAAATTTTATAAAAAATGAAAAAAAAATTTTACCTCAATTCCCATTCCCCCCCCCAACCCCCCCCAAAAAAAAAAAAATTCACTAAATATTTTACTTTTATAAAATTTTATAAAAAATGGAAAAAAAAAATTCTTACCCTCCCTACAACCCCCCCCCAAAAAAAAAAATTCAATTTTCCTATATGCTATTTTCTATAAAAAAAATTTATAAATAATGGAAAAGACCGTCCCCCACCCCACCCCATCCCCTACCTCCACCTCCCCCGCCCAAAAAAAAAAATTAATTGCATATTTACTTTTATAAAAAAAATTATAAAAAATGAAAAAAAAAAAAAAAAATTTTAAGAATCTACCCCAATTTCCTCAACGACCCCTCACCCTGAAATTTATATGAAAATTAATTAAACTTGACAAAGTTGAAAAAATTATAAACATACACTTGAAATAATATTACACTTGTATAATATGGGTTAACCCATAACCAAACTAAGCTATTTATCACCCAACCTACATTAATTACATAAAATAAGGGCTACTGAAACCAACCCATTTTTGTTCAACCATTTTCAACCAAACCAACTAACCAAAACCCACCCATTTGCCACCCCTGGTGATCATGTACTCCATGTCCATTGACATACAAATAGCTTAGCCATATCAAAAGACAGCTTTGCAGTTACCAAAGTTAAGACAACATATAATATATACACGTGTGTGTGTGTGTGTGTGTGTGTGTGTGTGTGTGTGTAGGAGTATCTGAAGCACCAGTATTGGGTATATAAATTTACCTGAAAAGTAGGATCAAGTTAATTTTTATAACTGAGAAATCTCGAGTGGCCGCAGATGGCGATGGTTCAAACGTGATAATAAACTTCTCTTTCATTTTCCACCTAGGCACTTTTATTAGAATTCGAGCTAGTGGATTTATGGGTTAATCCACAAACTTCTAGCAGGGTCTGTTTTCTTTTTATAGGGGCATCACACGCTGCACTCTTACCACTAGACCAAAGCTCCGGGCAGTAGACTTTTAAATTGCGTCAGTATTTACCAAAATAGCTTGAAGACCATTAATTTCATATCCTAATGATATTATGGAAGTAACCTTATTTTTCAGTTGATAAGAAAATCTTAATTAGAAGTAATACATCTAAAGGGAAGACAACCAAAACACTTCCATCGTTGAATATGCAAACCATCCACACAAACCCTCAAATTAACTAGCCCAAGAATTAAAGACACCTGAGGCAAGCGGATTTACTTCGATTCAGTAAAGTATATTCCCTTTATTTCTTCTTAATATCAAGACAACATTAAATTTCCAATCTCTCTAATTCTCTTGCCAGTTACTTCCTCCTTTGCTGTTAATTTTGTTTTTCATTCACATTTGATATTCGTACTTTCATCTAGGCAAGTAACATGATACTTCTACGATCCAATTTCAGTACTTTAATATTCACCCTATCCTTCATTTCATAGAAGATATATTAGAAGATATATATGATTTTTCTAGTCTTCAAAATGTTACAAACGTTCTTATTAACAACTATACGTTTACCGCTATTATTACTGTAGTATAAAAAGTTGGCTAAAAAATTAAAACATACATGAAACAAAACCCTTGTACAATATATATAATGTTTCACAATTTTTTTAATACCTTAATTTTTCAAAACGTGAGTTATAGTTGTCAGGTATCAGATAAACATCATCTTTTCTGTATTTGTCTGCATCTTTCGATTGAATACTGGATGAATAAATTGCCACCATTTTAGCCCAAAAATAAAAAATATAGCCCCAAACTGACACTGACAATATTAAATTAAAATAAGTAAACCTTATAGAAAAGGACAAGAAGTAGCTTGACTAAAATTGAGTTTGGCTCGACATTAAGCCAAAAATAATCATAGAAGAGACTGGTATTGTAATTTGTGACCATCAGCACTATGATGAAGGTGCATCGCAATCTCATAAGCTAGAACAGGAAAGTTTATACATGTGTTGATTTGAGTGTTTAAAGACAGAAAGGCAATATTCATCCATATCTCAAAATGCAGAAGTAATGAGATAAGAACAGAAGTAAAAGATGTGCATAAGTTGAGCTGCACATCAATTTGCCACCCTCCCGACAAATTAAGAGAAGAAATATGTGCATGAGATTTCAAAATTCTCCAAAACTTGAAAATATATCCCAGGTAGCTATAAGAGTCTAATAAGAAAGTTGTTGGGTTTACAGAAACGCTAATGTACCCCCCGAAAGAAATCCATGAGAACCTCATCATACTATCCCTACCCGCTTCTTTAATATAGTTTTTCTTACCATGCGGGACATATAAATAGTCAACCAACCTTGTAAACCCACAACAAAAGCTGTCTCAAATTAATGAACTGTAAGAAACTTTCAAATAAACCTGGGTAAGTAGATGATCCATATATACAACAACAGTCTCCTCCAGGCACGCCTCGACAAACGCTCTAAAAGATCTTTCTTCAATGTACCTTTATAAATTGTGAAACACACAAAAGTTAATGATATAATGTGTCACTCATTCTAGGATATTCCTCAATTAGAAAATGCTGCTGCATATATCTTCATAAAATATTTTAATAGCTCACATGAGTAGGGATAAAGAAATATTCCATGGAGGAGCTATTCTCTGAAAGCTAAGCACAAAGAAAACTCACATCTTAACATCTGTGAAGTAGTCTCCAAAATGTTGCAACTAGGAACTCGCACTAGTCCTTCCAACCAATCTGAGATATAAAATTACAGAATATTCACATAGTTAAATAGAGTTCTTTAGAATTGGTTTACAACCTAAATCATTTGCATAATATCTGACTGGAACTAATTCTATTGACAGAATGCTTCACATTTTTTTTTGATAGGCAGGTGAAGACGATAAAATGCTTCAGCTTTTGTGCAGTACATAATGGTTAGACTCTTTCTCTATGGATAGAACATCTTGCTTCTAGTGTCTATCAAAGGCTGCAGAACACATAAAGGTTGCAGATCTTACTTCTAAAGTCAATTGCTAGGTAAATTCCAAAAGGTTTCAAATTGGTTACATCTATCTTTTCTAGCAACTTAATTCCAACTCAATGTCCCAGTTTGATCAATTAGAATTGACTTGTTTCATTAAATCAATAAAGGTATTAGTCAAAACGCACACTTTAAGCCTATCGATGTATACTCCAGGTTCAGAAAGGAGACGCAATCCAGAAATTGAATCAAATGCAGGCGAATGTCTTTTGCCCTGCTAGCAAGAAAAGTGGAGTTGCCATTGATTGGAAGGAATTGGAAAAAGGGACCAAGTGATACTTTCTGCCTTTCGAATAGTAGAGGAGGTGGTTCGGATCATATTAATTTTACTGTGACAGAAATTCCAGAAGATTCTCATCACGAACTGAACACTACTGGGACAACTGGAGAAAGGAAGTGAGATAATCATGGAATTGCAGGTAAACTTATTCCTCCTAAAGACAGTAAGTAACTAACAACAAAAGCAGTGAATGCAGCTGACAGGCATTCTACACTTTGTAAGAGCTGGAATGGGATAATATTTGCACCAGAGGTATCAACTTTTCGCTACTAACATAATGCTTAGTTATTCCATGGAAAATTGCCATGATTGCAAAGAATGACAATGGTTGTGACACGTTTATAAAATTAAATTCCTTTAATATTATATTGTATGTTTTTCAGCCCATACTACTATTATAGTTGCCATAAGATTCATCAGGCAGTCGACGAGAAGCACATAAGTCCTAAGTGGGTCAAAAATAGGTAGGAGCACCATGCAAAGAGTTAGTATGACCTTAGTTAAGAGAAGCTGCCTAAAAATCCTTCAATAACTTTCTGAACCTCTTAATGATTCTGAACTAACAAGATGATGGCCGGAGTTAATGATTTGGTTATTCATTAAATGAGGACATTTTACAAGCCAACTTCAATAAACTAATGATTCTACACAGAATTGTAAAATTAAATTTCACTAGTATCTTAATGTTATTATTCCATTCCTAATGCCTAACTAACTTTTCTTTTTGTTTTTTCAAATACCAATTCAAACTACATAAGTAATATTTATATTATCCTAATCTTGATGTGATATATTTTCAAATTAATTATCCTTAATGAAAGTAGTTCTTAGTTAACATTTTATGATATACGTAATTCAAACACTTTTCTTACCTGATGTACTCCCTTATCCAAAATTGGAAGTGCAAATTTTATTTAGAAAAAATGTTGAAACTGTAAATCATGTGGCCATGCATCCGTTTTGGTTTTACCAAAATGTGTGTTAATTATAACCATGCATATTCAAAAAGGGTTTTACATTTGTGCAAATGACCACGGCGTGGTTATCTATAACCTTGGGCCATTAATGTCACCCACTTTCTTTTAAGAAGAGTTGGCAATCATTTTTCAGACACCAGAAGGAAAGGTGGAGAATTATTTTGGGAACGGAGGGAGTGATAATCGACTCAGACTTTCTCTCAGGTTAGAGCAGATACTTCAATACAACAACAACATACCTGTAATCCCACAAGTGAGGCCCCAAGTGACGTATTTGCACTCCACTTACCTCGGGTAGAGAGGTCAAGCTTCCGATAGACCCTCGGTTCAATATATAGGTAATTATGATGACCGTAATTTTGAAATATAAAAGAAGCAAATATATGTATACAATCAAACAATCCAAAGGGAAACAAAGAAATGATCAAGAAAATAGCATACACGCAACTGCAGACACTGTAAGACGTAAAATGATTAGAATCTCTTTGTGAACATAGCACAAAGACAGAATAGATTCAACACTTCTCCACCACTACATAGTAACAATTCTAAGATAACACTTCCAGCAGATGGAATGAGAGCTCCTAGCAACAGAGAAATTCCGAGGAAAATCACCTTTGTGGTACAACTTAACGAGTACC
Organism: Lycium ferocissimum; assembly: GCF_029784015.1. Lineage (NCBI taxonomy): Eukaryota > Viridiplantae > Streptophyta > Magnoliopsida > Solanales > Solanaceae > Lycium > Lycium ferocissimum. Next base: position 18,050,876 of record NC_081353.1, read on the forward strand.
TCTACTCCTGATCTTTCAAAGATAACACTGACAGTTTGATGAATAGCTTCCTGCAATTAATGAGAGCAAGTTAGATGTGCGAAGTATTGGTAAAGGTAACATATGGTTCATAGTCTGCTCTTTGAACTTTACTCTCCATTTCATCCCGAGTGTCATATCCACTAGTCTTCCCTTCAAAGATTGTTTGCTCACACAAGACTTGAAACTCTAAGCAACAAACACTGACAATCACATCCGATGGTTGTTCGATTTGGCTGCGCATAACAGGGTTTTGGATTTATGTTGTTGGGTACTTGGCACTGATTTTTTAGATGCAGTGTGCGGGTTTGGTTTTATTTGCATGGCTTTAAGAGGCCACGTCTTTAGTGGCTTATTTGACACATTGCATCTGTGTTGATTGAATTGCCACCGAACCCATAAAGTATGCCTCAATTCCAAGTTAGTCAGAATGAAACAAATTTCCATATCCATTAAGCTCTGGTCCAATTTCTATTCCAACACTAGCAAGATAACTTGTCTTTAAGGCTAATTAAGAGTTCCCCTAACGCCAAAAGTTCTCTAAATCTTACACTTAGTGCCTTATCTCCACACTAGCATAGGAGTTCCCCCAAAAGAGACAATAAGGACTCCTGGCACATCAACCTAATATACATATTTTATTATTTGATCAAGACACAACCTAATATAAGTATAACAAACTAAGCCTTAATTTTAACTCCTTGATATTTTGCACATGAATCATTTGCTTTTTTTTCTTTTTTTTTTGGGCTCTGTTCTTAACTACCAATTGATTCCAATAGACTGTAGGAGTTTTGATAGCATCTCCCATCAATGCTTTTTTAAAACATAAGCATTCCCCTCCATATGATTTTAGATGAATCTTGTACTTTTTTACCACTTTCAACCATTATATTACCACACCTGCGGGGCTAACCAGGTCTACATAGGAAGTGGCCAAACCATAGCAAACAACGTTCTATTTTATCCTCCATGTATGCTACTAAAGGGCTCCTTATGTTATGTGATCATTTATAATTTGTGATGTGGAATATTTCTATTTATTCCTGAGAAGCTATGTTTTAACTGATCATATAATAAGTTGAAATGACAAGAGACAATTGTCCCTGATAGAGATTTTGGATAAGTCATACATTTTACATGGGCTACTTCAATTTTCAAAGTTCTGCACCTCAAACGAATACATGGTCTTTAAGGCTGTTTCAGGAGAGAGACGTGTCATGCACATGACGATTCCTGAGACCTTAAACCCTAAGAAGATGCATTAATGTGCACCTACATCTGGCTAATTCCATAGGCCGTCCCCAAAGTCTCATAAAAATTGAGTGGGGAATTAACTCTAGAGATTGTCAAAAACAAATCAATCCTCAAAAGATAGGGTTGCCCATTTGATGAATATATTGAAGTCACAGGCATTCGTAAAATCAAGCCTTTATTGTACTTGCAACTTCTAGAAAACCTTGCAAGTGTCTCCGGAAATTAACGGAGAAGCAACTAAAGAACTTAACATAAGAGAAGGTAATCATGGTTAAAGCCCAATGTCAATACTTCTAAGATAAGTTTTTTACAGAACGTTTTTAGAATGTTGTGCTTTCCATCTTCTACATGGTGTCCTTTTATTGATATTTTCTTTTCTTTTTTGTATTTGTTAAATCATCAGCGAGATTGATGCAGTTTAGTTTATTAGAATTCGAAAAACATTTCTATAGTTGTAGACATCAGTATCCGGTACAACCTCTACCTTATAAATGAGAATCTTTATTTACAACTATCAAGAAAAATGAGACTATTTCTTCACTCAAAAAGTTAAAAAGTAAAAAATATAATAACACCACTAAGATCCGCAAGACCACAACAATATTAGGTAAACAATAATAAGAGCTTAAAGACATGGACATATGAACCACTTTTGTCTATTATCTTTTTATCAAAATCGATATACAATTATAAAATTCTACCAGATTCATCTTAGATAAACCAACAGACAAGACGACTTGAGACAAAAGAGGCAGTAACAGCAATCAGATAAAGCACAGAAGATTTACGCAGCAGTCAAGGAGGAGGGCAAAACTAATATGACCTGCTCAGTATAGTTCTGAGGGAGAGCTTCAAGAGTGCTAGAACTTAGCTCCATCGCGCGATCATAACAGCGAAGATTATTGTTAATCTAAGCTGAGCGCCGTTTTAGCATAGTTGTGAAGCACCAGCACAATTCAAAGATCTTTCTACCTACAATAAACACCAGATTTCTGAATTTTACAAACCATTGCACATAGGGATCAGACTGATTTCAGAAGCAGGTTCCTCCAATCTCTTTCCTCTCGGCTGCTTGAAAATCAATCATTACCTGGAAAGGAACATTATCAAGCAACCATCAGATATGTTTCTTTTCAGAAACCTAAAAATTAAAGCCGTCGCTAATAAAAAACTCATGAATTCATATGATTATTACCAGCAATATATCAGAAAGGAGAGAAATAAGAACAAAGTCCTTTATTTTCAGGACAATAGCCTTTGGAGCATCTGATCAAGCAGGTTATCATATAAACACACTCATAAAGAGGGGGAAACGATTATCATATAAACACAAGATTCATTTCATTTTCCTCGTTAAAGGATAGTCAAGTAAACGAAATTTTTTGGAAAATAATATTCCTCCTTGATCAAAGATATGGAAGATGAAGCATTTCAGGAGAAGTGCTTCTACTTCTAACAAAGTCCAAATAATACTTCAAGTCCTCTTGTGCAAATCACTTGGATATACAAATTTGCTGAGAAAAAACTACCTGTGAAAAAATGCTGACAGAACCATGCACCATTAGCCCTCACTAAAGGATAATTTAAGCAACAACTAGAAATTTAGTTTGCTTTGTTTAACACATGCATGATGATGATGCCAAAAGAATGCAAAGCATTGAAGATTTTTCCTTGTAGATGTTTATATAGAACTAGTCAGCTAAATTCACTGTATATAAGTCCCAAAATACAAGACAATAGATCTTAGAATCTTGAAATACCAGAAAATTACACCAGCTACAAACTAGAATGACTAATGGAAAGACCTATAATAAACAAAGCAAGTCCTCCCACTCTCTGATAATAAAACAGCATGTAGTAGAATATCCTCACTTCAGTATATAGGCGATAGCATGTCTGAGAAGCATGAGGGGGGATGATAGATAGAAGAAGAGAGATCCAATAATGGTGAAGAAGTCATTTTGTTCTTAAAATTAACATAAAATCTGTCCCTTACATAACATGAAATCAATGAACTTACCTGAAATATATATTGTAGCTATCCTGTATAACATGACATCAGTGCTATTTTCTCAGATAGAATTTGTGCACCTGCTCCCCCAGGATCCTAAATAAGTCAACGGCAGTAGGTGTGTAAAGTTTCCCATCATCAGTCTTTTTAGGTGGCTGTACTTTGTCTGCCTCAAGGGATATTCAAGTACCATTTCTATATTACGAAAATGACATGAAAAAATCAGCATTATGTATGTCCTAAAAATAATGAAAGGCAATATGATAATAAATCGAGTTTAAACCCTTCCTTTAATAGCTAGCATTCTTCAACATAGGCATTCATGAGAGGATCCATTGCACCACTCTAGAGCAAACTTTATGCCTAGTAATCATCAACTCCAAGTTCAATTAGACTTTCTTGGTAGTCGACCACCCAACCTGTTACCTAATTCATGGGTTCAGAAAAGACCCTAATTCTAATCGCAACATCTCTTGCAGCAAGAAGGAGAAAAAGGGCTAGTGGGGAGGACTCTTTCTGGTAGCTCCACCACCCAACCTGTTACCTAATTCATGGATTCAGAAAAGATTCTAATTCTGGAATCACAGCAACATCTCTTGCAAAGGAGAGTGGGGGCGGAGAGAGCATTTCCTCACCCATAAAGAAAGACCTTAGAAGATGAATATGTTAATGCTGGAGAGGTGATGATGGGAAGTGGTTGGAAGTTAATTATGGGTCAGAACCTGCACTTTACTTTTGCAGAATTATGTAGCTCATGGACACAAAACTCAGTTACCAAACAAAAGAACCAAAAAGGGGTACAGGAAACCAAAAATGAAACACTTAGACTTGACTGTTCTTCTATGATGGAAATTTATTACTGGTTAAAAAGAAGAACCAAAAACTGAGCCATGAGCTCATTAGGTGAACTATTAACATGGATATGAATTCTCGGATTACTGCCCATGGGCCATGATTGGATGCTATAGCACTACCCGTCAACGTTTACTTAGAAGGATGGGATACACAATTTGGAAACATTGAGATTAATTACAAGCAGCTTCAAGAAGGTAAAATTGAACCTCTTAATTTGTATACAAGTAAATACAAAGAAAGAAGTCCACAACAAGTAGAAAAGAAACAATTGCTATCTGACCAAATTTTTGACTCAAAGCTACAGAGCCTATAACCACAACACAGGATAAATGTCAAATATTCATAGATATGGAATAACTGGTTGAAATGCCTTTTGCATGACTTCAATTCTATAGTATATAAAATTTCCATATTTTCTGTTTTTAATAAACAAACAACAATTTCTAATGCCAACATAACCTTTAACTTATCCAAAAGAAAAGAAAATGTCAAGGATTAAAGTTGTAATAACTTCAAAATCTATATACTGGCCATATTATTAGCTTTGTCACTCAGCTTTTCAACCACTGAACAAATCATACCAAATTTTGACCAAAGTTTATGAGCTATGACCGCAGTATAGGAATTCGATATCAAATATTCTTCAGATTAGAAAAACTGACAGAGATGCTTTATTCTTATTCAGTTTATGATATTCCTGAATTATCTAGCTTTTTAATCAACTTGACAACAAGCTATACAAAGTAATCTTTTCAAAAGAATCCGCAGAAAGAAATGCCAATATGATTAAAGTCAATACTCTTAAGATCTCTATATTTGTCATGTTATAGCTTGGTCACTCAGTTTTCTCAGCCACTGAACAAATCTCTCTGTATAAAGATTACCTATGAGTTGGAAAAATCCTCATATCTAAGTTACTATAAAGTGCGTTAGAATGGACATAACAACATACAGAAAAGAAACAGAAGTAGATCAAGTGTTAGCAGAAGGAGATATAAACCTTACGAGTTTTTTCTTTTCCTTTTTTTGATGCCTCTGGAGTTGAAAGTGTTGCTTGCTTAAGACCAAAAATGACACCTATTTAGCACAAGCAATAGTTTACCGCTAACAAAAGCTTTTTTGAAGAAAATCATGTTCAAACATCATGCATGTGAAACTTTCCATCATCCCAAACATTAGAAAATCAGATGCTCGATTATATGAATACATTATGTTGTATATTATACTTTAATAAAGGGTAAGGCTAATCAATAGCAATGAGGAATATCAGATTGTGACTAATGCTAGAGATAATATTGCCATACCAAATATAGCTGTAAATCAAATTAAGTCACTAATGGATACAACAGAGCCAACTGAGATAGTGGAATGCCTTGAGGACAATCTGAGCACAACAGAGGGTTATTCTTTCTAGACATGTAATGTTTTATTTATCTAATGCTAAATTAGTTAATCCTGAAGCAAACGGGAAAAGAAAAAAATATACTACAGAGGTGTAAAGAGCAAAGCACAAACCTTGGAGGAAAGTCAGAAGGAGCCACGTAATGTTGTTATCTTCCAGCTCTTCTCCTATCTGTATACCGATAAAACAGCATGTCATCGAATACTCAATCTATGAAAGGATATCGGGAATAATGAGAATACATACATATCACCCCGCAAAGTTCAATTTTCCTCTACTTTGTCATTTATCTCTGACAGGAGTATGTATCTCTCACCCTGAATTTTTCCTCCTACTGGCTACAAATTCTCTTTTTTATATCACAAAGAAACAAACTGGGAATCAATTCCAAGACGTTTTATCTAGCTTCACCTCTAACAATTTCATGGGTTAATATAATATGTTAAACCCAGCCTGACATGTCTTACGGAAAAAGAGCATCCCAGATTTTGTTCAAAACAAAAAGGCTTTAAAAGAAAGCTACGTGACATGCACCTCCATGCAAAAAAGGGTTCTAATTTAACAGTGATAAGAACTCATTCTCAAAACATATGCTTTATTTGTCTCACACATCCCCCTTGTCTTTGATTGTTTTCTCAATTTCATTATTAACAAGCATAACCAACTGTGTGCATCTTTTCCCAGAGTTTCATTTCTCCTTAGTTTCTTTCATTGCAGCATCCTCTAAATCCTTCCCCAAGGTGTTCCTAGACTATTCCTCGTAGCTAATTACGTGAGACTACAGCCTTTCAACACAAGCAGTTATTTGGCATGATGGCAGTTAAACTCAAAAGAGACAACATAACCAAAGGTGGGAAACTTTGCTGAATTGGGAGGAACAGATAGGCTACAAGCTACAGGCTACCAAATGTGTCAAATGACTTAGTGTCTGCTTTATCAGAAATCCCATTGACTCGTTGACAAGAAGCAGATAAGAACGTGATATCAGCAACTAGAAATGGGCACGTGCTCGGGAAAGCTTGGTATTCAGTCAGCAAGATGAACGAAAATGGGGATAATCTTTGTCAAGATGAATACTATACCGACAGACAATAGGCTAGAGGCCCGTATATGTTAATTTGTGAGTTTCTAGATCAAACAGGAAGACTTTAAGTGTGGAAATATGAATCTATGCTTCTTTAACCATATTATATTCTACTTTACAATTGTTCTCTTTCAGTTTGTCGCTTTATAAATATTGTCTTTTGGAGAAATACACAGCATTAACTTCTAAATGCAGGCAAGTTGAACACGTCGACATAAAAGCAGATATTCTAACCAAATTTCAGTTTCTCTATAGGCTGCTTTAAGGTCTTCCTGATCGAGCAATTTGTCAAAACGTGCTTCAACGGACTTTATACTTAAGTAACATTTGTCTTTGTAGCCTTTTTCCTGAACCTTCAACTTCTGCTGTGTGAGATTTTTAAGAAGTTGTTTTTCTGCAAGCCAAAACATTGGATAAGAAGACTGACTTGCACATGGTGTTTGTTGACCTAGAGAAGGCTTACGACAAAGTCCCAAGGGAGGTGCTGTGGAGATGTTTGGAAACTAAAGGTGTTCCAATAGCATACATTAGAGAGATTAAGGACATGTATGACGGAGTCAAGACCCGGGTGAGGACGGTTGGAGGTGACTCAGAACACTTTCCAGTCACGATGGGCTGCACTGTGGGTCGCATTTTAGCCCATTTTTGTTTGCTTTGGCAATGGACGCACTGACAAGCCACATTCAAGGAGAGGTGTTGTGGTGCATGTTGTTTGCAGATGACATTATGCTTATTGACGAGTCGCAGAGCGGTGTTAACGGGAGACTGGAGGTTTGGAGAGAGACCCTGGAGTCGAAAGGTTTTAAGTTGAGCAGGACTAAGACAGAATACTTAGAGTGCAAGTTAAGTGATGTGATTCAGGTAGAGGACGAGGACGTGTAGCTAGATACTCAAGTCATCCCGAAGAAAGAAAGTTTCAAGTACCTTAGGTCGATCATCCAAGGGAATGGCGAGATTAATGATGATGTCATACATCATATTGGAGCGGGATGGATGAAATGGAAGCTCGCATCGGGGGTGTTGTGCGATAAAAGGTGCCACCTATACTAAAAGGAAAGTTCTACAAAGTGGTAGTTAGACCAACTATGTTGTATGGGACGGAATGTTGGCCAGTTAAGAAAGCTCGCGTCCAGAAGATGAACGTAGCTGAGATGCGGATGCTGAGATGGATGTGCGGGCATACCAAGAGAGATAGGATTCAGAATGAAGTGATTCGGGACAAGGTGGGTGTGGCCCCAGTGGTGGATAAGATGCGGGAAGGGAGGTTGAGATGGTTCGGCCATGTGCGGCCGAAGATACGTTGATGCGCCGGTGAGGAGGTGTGAGAGGGCGCGATGTGGGCCTGAAGAGAGGGAGGGGTAGGCCAAAGAAGGCCTGGGGAGAGGTGATTCGGCAGGATATGGTGCTACTTTAGCTTATCGAGGGCATGACCGGTGATAGGAGGGGGTGGAGGTCGAGTATCAGGGTAGAGGGCTAGTAGGGGGCCGCGAGGATTTCTTTCCCGTATTAGGAGTATTATTATCTTTGTTCACTCGCTTATTTTTCTAGATCTCTCATATAGCTTGCTTGTTTCTTTCTTTCTTTAACGTCATTTATCCTATTATATGTTGTTGCTACTGCCTATGATTATTGTTGTCTTGACACCTTATCTTGAGTCGAGGGTCTATCGGAAACAGCCTTCCTACCTCCCAAGGTAGGGGTAAGGTCTGCGTACACTCTACCCTCCCCATACCCCACCTTATGGGAATATACTGGGTATGTTGCTGTTGTTGTTGTCGTACAATGTCAAATACTGTATAATTGCACAGTTTCATGAAATGGCCTTTGTTACCTCCCTTTTATTACCATTTAAAAATGAACTTTCATTCAAGTAATTTGTTGATAATCTTGATTTGAAATGTTCAGTAGTTTGATAGATCCTTATTTATGCATTCATTGTGACTGCGTAGATGTATTATGAAGGAAGGATATCTCATTATTGAGTGTTATGCATACTGGAGATTTTGGTGCAACTTGCATTATTGGAACAAACCTATGACAGCCTCACTAAATAGAAATAAGTAGAACTGTTGGAAATTTGCGCATGATTTTTTTTTTGTTCCCATTTTCATTCCCCCTATCACGGCCTTGAAAAAGAACATCATATCAAACATATTACATAGAATGTTTTTAAAGAATAGTTCTTGGATACAGAAAGTTTTAGGATATAGATTTAGGAATTTCAACACTTCAGATGACATTTATTCAATATCTAAAGTTTTTAATTTCACATGTTATTTCTGCAGGTTTACTAAGCCCAGAGTCGGATCCAGAGTGCAACATTAGTTAATCTGCTTAGAAAAGTTTTGAAACATAAAACGCCCTATTGTCATTAGTCAATCCACAAATTCAAGGCAAACCTTGTCTATATTTTACATGAGTCGTTTGATCTTAGTGAAATCGCCGCTCTCTTACTGGGAAATATATCATCTATTCACATTATAAATTGTAACAGACAAGTTTGTATTGGAGTATCCTTTGGACGAGTGCAATACTTTTAATTTGTTTTGCTCTAGAACAAGCTTTTAGAGTATTTTGCTCTACTAAATAGAACCTTTGAGATTTTCTAATGATGTCGGCCATAAGCACGCGTACTACTATATATAAGGGAGAATCTCACTATTTTGTAGTCCTCACATAGATTTTCTTGTCTTTTTTGCCCCTTAATTGAAGTTTTATGACTTTGTAACTCCGCATACATTTGGGTTAATTTTATGAACTTCAAGGACTTTTTACATGCCATAACTTTTCATACTTTGCATCCTTTTTCTGATAGCCAAGTGGCTACTTTAATATTCATTTTGTTTTTCTTAGTTATAGTAACAGTTCTAACATATCACACGTTAATCGAAATTTTAATTTCCATGCTCCATCAATTTGTAGCTACATTTATTTTTAGACCCCTCTCAAATATATCCCAAATAACAATGTAGTAGAAAGTAATTTTCAAATATTCACCTCAAAACTTTTAAAAACCGGTAATTTCTCCATTTGCTCAAATTAATTGTATAAATATATGACATGAACAAATAATGTAATTTGATAAGAGAATTAAATTCAACATATATATCAAACAATTTGTACTGTATATGCAAATTTGGAAAAAAATTGACTTAATATGATTCCACCTAATAACTAGAATAACGATTTTTTGACTTCAAATATAAAAATACTCCCTCCGTTCTATATTATATGACATTTTTTAGCTTGGGCGCACTCCTTAAGAAACTCACTCACCCTTAGAAGTAAGAGGTGTTTTCACTAAATTATCCTTAATTAAATAGTACCTATTAAATATGATTTCTTGGTTATGTAAAAATACATTTATTTAAATAAGGGTAAATTTAGAAAAGAACAATTATGAACCGGAGGGAATAAATATAACACCCTGTGTACTTGATAGATTTAGGCACTTTATAATTATATATGCAAAGGTAAATCCTCGAAAAAAATAAAGAGCCTAGCTAAAGAGTGAACGAGCTTCACTTGTTAAATATACTACCAAGTTTGAACCGAACCAAGTTATCTTTCGAAACATTTATTTTATATTTTGATAGAGTGGATTAAAAAAATTGTAAAAAAAATTAATCCAAAGAAAATTAGCACATGAAGTATCATAAAATTCTTCGATATTAATACACTGTATAATTTAAGTAAGGAATATTTTAACAAAATATCGTAAGGTAAACAAAAAAGTATATTCTCTGCACATATTTAGGAAATTATACACAATGAAATAAGCTATAAGAGCATGAATAAAGTGAAGCTTTAGTTAAATTAGAAATTGATAATTTTCATGAAGACGTCCAATTGGTGATATTCACTAAAATTAAAATGATAGAAAATGTTAACATCGGTTCTATAGGAGGATGTCACAAACAAATTGAAAAATGGGAGATAATAGTCAAAATACTCCCCAACGTTTGACCAAAATGCCAACTATACACCGAGCCTTTGCGTTGGTCCTATTACCCCCTTGGACAATTTTTTTCAATATTAAAATGCCTATTTTTTGCGATGTAGTACCAATATGACAACCCCAAATTATTAACGGCTTTGTCACACGAGCCTGGCCCACGTGCCACATCTTTAATTTCCCCTCATTTTTTATTAATTTCCCCCCTTCCTCCATCCATCTACTCTTCTTCTTCAAAAAAAAAAAAAATCTCTCAATTTTCCACACTCCATTTTCAGTATGAGGATCCAAAAACCCATACCCAATTCTCCTTCATCTTCATCAACATCATCATCATCATCATCATCTTCATTAGGAGTTGAAAAAAAAAAATCACACCAACTTCCTCAAATTTGATAAAAAAAACCCCAAATGTGAAAGGAAGCTTCCTAACACCAAGTAGAACAAAGTTCATCCATTAATTTGATCAAACAATCAAGAATTTAAAGAAATCCACTTGGTGTTCTTCATAGCTTTCTCCAAATTCCTAGCAATGAGTTTAATTTTCTCCCCAAATCAACTCAAAGAATTAGTGCTTAGCTTAAACAACTCCAAACAAGCAACAAGTAGCAACTCCAAATAAGCAACTTTCAATCGATTTTCTTTAACAAGATTAGATTTTCAACCTTTTTTTTTTTTTTCTAGATTTTCGTTTTTTTTTGAGTTTTTTTTTTTTTTTTTTTGAATTTGATTTGGGAAAAAAATCCAAATGTGAAAGAGCTTCCTAACACCAAGTAGAACAAAGTTCATCCATTAATTTGATCAAACAATCAAGAATTTAAAGAAACCCACTTGGTGTTCTTCATAGCTTTCTCCAAATTCCTAGCAATGGAGTTTAATTTTCTCCCCAAATCAAAGAATTAGTGCTTAAACAACTCCAACCAAGCAACAAGTAGCAACTCCAAACAAGCAACTTTCAATCAGATTTTCTTTAACAAGATTAGATTTTCAACCTTTTTTTTTTTTTCCAGATTTTCGTTTTTTTTTCTTGATTTTTTTTTTTTTAAATTTGATTTGGGAAAACAGTGATTATAAGAATAATCACTATCCTAGCGTGATAATAGTCAAAATACCCCCCAACGTTTTTTTTTTTTTTTTAAATTTGATTTGCATTAATCTACAACCCCCCAAATATTAAATGGCGGTTGTCCACTCTCGCCCACGTGCGACGTGTTTAATTTGCTCCATTTTTTATTAATAATCATCTCTCAATTTTTCTATCCTAGCTCTAAATTTATCTTCATCAACATTATCATCATCATCATCATCATCTTTTAGGAGTTGACCAATAAAATAGATGATGGGCTTGTTAACACCAAATAGAACAAAGTTCATCCATTAATTTGATTAAACAATCAAGAATTTAGAGAAACTCATTTGGTGTTCTTCGTAGCTTTCTCCAAATTCTTAGCAATGGAGTTTAATTTTCTCCCCAAATCAACTCAAAGAATTAGTGCTTAAATAACTCCAACCAAGCAACAAGTAGCAACTCCAAACAAGCAACTTCCAATCGATTTTCTTTAACAAGATTAGATTTTTCATCCTTATTTTTTTTAAAACATTTTTTTTTTTCTTGATTTTCGTTTATGGTGGAAAGTTGTTCTTTAACAAGTTGTTCGGAATCATATGTGGATTTTCTTCGATTGAGATTTTCGTTTATAATGGATATTATTTTGACAACAAAAAATGGGGATGGATATTAAATAGGGTGAAGATGAAGATGAAGTAGCCTAAAAATGGAGGAGTTCAAATTTTATCTACTTGGCATCATATGTGGCGCTTAGTTGGCGTTGTCGGATGCATTTTTTCACGCGCCACCGGGCGGTGTACATCAACAAAAGGGCCATTTTTTTCGAAAAAATTTGTCCGGGGGTAAAAAATGTAGTTGGCATTTTGGTCAAACGTTGGGGGGTTTTTTGAGTATTATCTCCTAACTCTAAATTTATAATGGGTATTATTTAGACCAATAAAATAGAGATGGGTGTTAAATTGAAGAAGAAGGTCAAGTAGCCTAAAAATGGAGGAATTTAAATTTATCTTGTGGATGTTCAATTGGCATTTTAAAACACATCGAAAAATGGTCTATTAACAGCTCTATTCACATCAACAAAAAAGGGGCATTTTAATACCGAAAAAAAATTTCCGGGGGGTAATAGGTCCAACGCAAAGGTTAGGTGTGTAGTTGGCATTTTGGTCAAACGTTGGGGGGTATTTTGATTATTATCTCTGAAAAATGGTCTATTAAAGCTATTGCTGGACTTCCAAACCAATATATTATTTCGTTTCATCTCTAAGGTTGACGTAGTAGACAAATTCACGGTTAATATAGCTTATGCTAAAAGATTTATCTATTAAAAATTACTTTTATTCGAGATAAGTGAAACTAGTATTTATAATTTGACTTTTAATTATTTAATGCTAATTATGTTGATCACATATGATTATACAGATAATATTGTAATTAATAAAACTTTTTATATAGACCAATAAAGATTTGATAATAAATACAATAACGTAAAGATTATTAATCAACATATTCTTACTTTTATAATTTAACTTATGTAGAACTTGTTTGCAAATAGAATAATTTCTAATTACTTCACGATGAGAAACCTAAATTTATGTAGGACTTGTTTGCAAATCAAATAATTTCTAATTACTTCACGATGAGGAACCTACTTGTAGTGTATTAATGAACTATATTGACTTTAAATTCACTGATGCTAAACAAACATTAAAAGATAAGGAGAAGAAAGAGCAACAATTGACTGCCAAAAAATCTTCAAAAGTTACGGTGGAGTGGTAAGTACTTCTTTAATCCTAACCGGAGGTTTTCAGTTTGAACTCTGGATATGAAATAACATTTAGCAAAGACTCCTTTAACTTTTAAAGTAAAATTTATGAATAAGGATTAAACGGTTTATGAATAAGGATTAAACGAGTCTCAAAGCCTCGAACATCAAGTGAGAAAATCCAGGGAAAAAAAATTGAGTGTCAAAAAGTGAAAAACCTTTAATTACATTTAGCAAATACTAGTGGCAAACCTCATCTAGTATTGTCATATATATGATGAACATGTATGAAGAAAAATGTAATTAAAGAAAACACAATTTGATCTCCCATAGTACTAAACAATTGCAAAAATTAAATTTTTCACTTTTTTGAATATTTTTATGAAATACAATAATAAATATTTTATATAACTGGGGACAAAATAGCTAAGTTCAACATGAGAAAAGTTTTTTATAATGTAGATTCCATAAAATTGCTCATTAAATTAAGAAGAAGAAAATATTATTTCTTAACCTACAAATTTTGGAAGGAAAAAGAAAGATTAAAGCAAAACAATATAATTCATTGACCTTTTTTTGTATAGTTTAATTAGAAAAAACCTCTACGAAAGTATCTTGCAATAAAAAGCTTTTAATTATTTATAATTTTATTTTATTAATTTCATCATACAAGAATATTGTAGCATTAGTTGAATACTGTATATCTAATAAAAAATAAGTTAGTTAATATGGGTTCAATTCAATGAAACAAGTAAAATTAATTATATATATGATAAATCACAATATGAATCAACAGAGATTATAATCTCAAAAGAATTTAATAAAACAAAATTAGAAGAGCCTTCACGCATGCATTAGTTTGATTTTGTTTTCTCCAAAAAAAGTCTAATATATAAACTAAGAAAAATGTTCTCCTTTAACTTTCAAATACTTTTTTGTACTTTATATTTTAGAAATCCTTAGAAAGTGTCAAATTGATGTTACAAAATAAAGAAATAAGAATAAACAAAATGCTGCAAATTTAATTTTTAATGTTAGTTTGGGCCTGGGCTTAGAAGAGGCCAAATGACACTAGTATAATTGATATAGACTATTGGCAACGAAACTCTAGCTACAAAGTGTAGTTATAGAAACTGTAACTATGCCTGGTAACTCACAAAGGGCAATTCGCAGGAATGCCCTTTATTCGGGCGGTCTTTAATAGTTGCTCCTCAAATTGCTGCTCTTTAATTTTTGCGCTTCGTCTAGAATACCCTGAGGTTCTAGGTTTGAACCCTGGTTCAGACATAAAAATAAAGAAAAGTCGCAAGGCAAGGCATTTGGAAAAATTTGCCTTATGCGGCATAGGTTGCCTTAAGGCATAACTAAAGTTCTGCCTAATTCAGCAGAGGTTGCCTTATAAGGCAGATTATTAGTTATGCCAACGCGACCTATGCCGCATAAGGCAGACTTTCCCAAAGCCTTGCCTTATGGATTTTTTTTTCTTACTGGCAGGGGTTCGAACCCAGAACCTCAAGGTATTTTTCGGCCACTTTTTTAAGCAAAAAATTAAAGACCAGTAATTTGAGGGGCAAAAATTAAAGACCACCCCAAAAGAAGGACAATTCGCCGAAAAAAAAAAGACTCACAAACTATAGTACTTTGTGAAATTTCCTCTTAAAATAATAATAATAATAATAATAACAATAATAATCTATATATATATAATAAAGCTAGGAATAGAAAAGGTGACGTGGCACCTCTCTTTGGCCAAGAAACACAATTATCTTTTTTCTCCTTTTTTTGACATTTTCCCCATTTTTCTCATTTAAATGCTAAGTAATAAACAACTCAAAAATCAATCATTTAATTCTCTTAATTATATTAGATGTGTTTAAGTGTATTTTTATATTTTTTTCCCTCCAAAGATGAATCAGACATATGAAACGGTGTTTAAGTCTTACAAAAATTAATAATTAGCTATATAACTCATTGCCGTTATAGCTCTTCTCCTTCCTTGTACAAATAATAATTAATACCATGTACTAATAGTGAAACTTTAATGTTACGTACTAATACTGGATTGGTTGAAATTCTGGAAGAAAACTCATATGGATAAAATTATGCTTTGCTGTGGCTTAAATTTCTTCTTTCTCTTTTGTTATTAATTTTCTATTTATTTATTTATATGATTTTTTTGTAAAAACCTAAAAGTCACCTAATTAATTATCTGCATAATTGTGACTCCATTACCAGAGGATAACGGCTGCTCCGTTACGTGGCCATAAATTTTAAGCTTTGTGTTTAATTTGAAGAATTGAGGGGACATTATAGTATTACGTTTGTAATTTTGCAGCTCTCTTGGTTTTGCTATAAAATAAAGGATACTCACTTCAATCAGTATTCATTTACCATTTAATGTTTAACTAACTTCAAATTTTCTTTCATTCTTTCGTGCTTCGTTTGTCGAATTCTTCATATTCTTTTCGTTCACATATGTCATTTATCCAAACGGCAAAATACACCAAGAAACAACTGTAAGCCTTCAAGTCTTCAAACCCCAAAAGATCTGCATCCACGGGGTGAAGAGGAGCAAAGAATATTAGTAATTGATTCAAACATTTACATTTTACATTTGGTTAATTATTCTTTTTCTTTTTTCACGTCCATTTGTGTAACAAGCCGCAGAAATTTACTCGAATATGCGGTGGGTTTTCGCAAGAGAAGCCAATTCTACTTTCAAGGATAAATAGGCAGTTTAGAAATCACAAAATGTATTTATATGCCATTGATTCATTAAGAAATAAGGTAGATAAAAATATTTCTCTTCTACGTACAATATTTGTGTTTCTATTTCTTTGTTGCACACTGTTATCTTTTAATTCTTCGAAAAGATAAAGAGTAATTTCTTTCTATTGCAAATTGTTGTGAAAACTTTTATGTGAACATATTGCAACAAGTAATGAGTCAAATGTTTAATTTTAGATATAAATATATTAATCACCTTATGTTCTCCCATTTAATCATAATTTCATGTCGAGGTGTTATAATCATTTGATTTAATTAAGGTTGAAATTCTTTTAGTATCTTTTAGTTTTTATAAAAATCTATGTTTTGGTTATCTAATTAATATTTAGGTGTTACTCCCTCTAATTCAAAAGAAGTGTCTACTTAGCCTTTATCACACCCCTTAAGAAAAACACTAACTCAAAAAAAAAAAAATAGGTATTTTGACTAAATTATCCTTAATCAATAAGACTCTTGCTCATTGCATACACTTATTTTGAACCAGAGAGAGTATTAATGATCGTTTCGTAAATTATTAGGCTCTTTCGTGAACGGGCGGAGCGCGGTCAAGTATCCCAGTAATAATAATAATCAAATTGATTGGCCCAAGTTCACCACCTCTGAATTCTCATTATGGATTGTGATAACTCCCAAAAGGCTAATTGATGGCTGCAACACTTTCTATTTCTCCCTGAATGAGAATATTAAATATGAATATGAAAGTAATACTTTCGACCTTTTTTGTAAATTTCTTTTACTGATTTAGTGAGAAATCTCTTTTTCTTTGTCCCAATTCCATTTTAGGAAGAAAAAAACGAGTCATATTTTTTGAAGCTCAAAAATATATACTAAAATTGAAAAATCAAATAGAAACCGAATTGAGTTATACACAAATTAAACTGCATTGAATTAATTTCAAATTTTCATTTTAATGAAATTAAAAGTTCAAAAATCCCGAAATGACACATTTAAATTGGGGTTCCTTCATTTTGTTTATTCTTTTAAGGCTTAAACACATAGTCAACCTCTTAAACTTGGTAGGATATATCATTTTAGACACTCGAATTAAGTTATGTTCTAATTGAACACCTCGATTCTTAATAAAGTATTTCAATTAGACACTAGATAATTAAGTTAGTTACATAAAATATATAGTCTCTTTTAATTATACACATCAGCTTCAAATATATAATCGGAATAGAGTTGTGCTATTCATCAATTAGAATAAATTGGAGTGTCTAGTTAAAAATATCTTTGCCACTCTGGCAAAAGGGGCTACTTGTGTATTAAGCTTCTTGTATTTAAATTTAAATGAAATATTTAGGAGGGTATAGCATACTATTTCTTCCTCTCCAAGACAATTACTGAATACTTGTAGTGTCTATTTTTCTTTCTTAGAGCTACTAGGGCTTTTTTCTCTTTTCATTCGTCTAATTTAGTCTGCTCTTTGGATAGATCCTGAACAGCATAGCGTAAAGATGGAGAAAGCGGATGTAGATCAGCCACACTCGATGGGGACCACCATCATCGGTGTTACTTACAACGGCGGCGTTGTCCTCGGCGCCGACTCCCGTACCAGCACTGGTAATAATTAGGGTTTCATCTATTCATCTTACTGTCGAGTAACTTTATAGTTACTGTGTATTTGTTTTCCTTCTCCCAGGCCTTGATTTGCTTTTTCAATATTCATTTTCGGAGAAAATTAGCTTTATGTCTACTGGGTTTAGCCCATCTTTGTGTATACAAGGTTGATTCATTATGTATAATGCTTTCCCTCCAGATATAATATTGTATATTGGGCTACGTGGCGTAATATTTTATGTTGGGCTGTATATTTTTGAAAATTTCCCCATTTCAGTATTATAATGTTGTTGCGAATACTGAAAATAAAGTCTTTTTTTTTTATAGGTTCTTTTTTCTTCTGAGAAGGGTTTGATTTTTCATCGCCATTGTAGTATTGCTGGGAAGAGTTTGATTAAGTGAAAATGAAGTCTTCATTTTTTTTTTAATTAGGCTTTCTGAGGGTTTCATTTACTTTTCAATAATATAGTCTTGATGAGAAGGGTTCAATTAACCAAAAATAAAGTTTTTTTTTTCTTTTTCCGTATTTGGTTTTATTATGAGAACGGGTTGGTTAATGTTTTGTATTAGGAGTTTGAGAAAGTAGAGCCTTTTTTATAGTATTATCTGAGGAAGATCACATTTTATTTGGGCGAATTGTATTTTTTTCTGAATTTATTGTAGTATTTTTCTGGAAAGTATTCTGTTAATTTGTGTAATCTAAGAACTTCATATTGTTGGTGTTTCTGTTTTTGGAAATTTAGGAATGTATGTGGCAAATAGGGCTTCAGATAAGATCACTCAGCTCACTGATAATGTGTATGTTTGCCGCTCTGGATCGGTATGCTACTTTTGCTCTCATCTCTCTTCATCTATCTTTGATAGCTTAGATTTCGTATTTCTTCAATTGCGCTGTGGCATTATTAATCCTCCCCTTATTCCCATATGGGGTTTTTGTTATTTGGTTCAAGTATTGGCATGTTGAATACTGTAGATGATGCAATTCATGAAGTTGGATAAGGATTTATGGTTTATTATCTCCCTTTATTTTGGTTATGATGTTTTTGGAAGGGGTTGATGTGGCTGAAGTTTGTCACGAGTAATGCCAAAACTCTATTTAATTGAATAACGTTTAAATAGCGTGCTACCTGATCTAGGATGATAGACAAATAGAATATAGAATAATAGAAATGCTAACTATGCCAGGAGATATTAGAACTGAAATAGAAGTGAGATGGCTAAAAGATTCCTCAAGTTAAAGGCTTAGTAATTTTCAACATTGAGCTTTTTTTGTATTAATAATGTCGCAACACTTTTCTTGCATTGTGCAATACCATTCCTTAAAATCTTTTAGTATTTGTGTATTTAGTTAACTTTTGAGCTTGTCCTAAGTGCTTTAACTTTGCTTAAAAATGTGAATCTTTAAGTTGCCTGGGTAAAGCCATGTTTCTTTTGTGGGCAGACAAGTATTGAACTACATTTTTTCCTTTTAATCCTCCCCCATCTAACATTGAGTGGGTCATAGAGAGGTTAAAGAGCACTTGTCTTAGATGTGGTTCATTACGATTAGACACCTAGACGCACATTTAAGTTCACATGTAAAGTTGTTTCTTTTTTATCATTAGTTAAAGGGGGGAGGGGGTTCTACTTTAGCACAAATATTTGCTATTAGATATTATAAGGAATTTGAGTTCCTAATAGAATTTGATTACATAACGAAACATGATGTGAGGTTCAAAGCTATTCCGGGTTTAAAAAACATTCCACTACCTTTGTGTTGTATCTGGATAAAATTAATTTCCTATTAAGTTAAAGTAGAATAACATAAATTGAGAAAAACGAAAACATAGCATAGTGGGATCATAATTACATAAAAGGAAGTAACCTCCTTCAAGATATTAATTCTTCTTTTCTTTTATAACCGAGAAATCTCTGAGGACCTGCTGCCTCACGGTTTGAAACTTGGTGGATAATGGGCCAAATACCTATATTTTGACCTTTTAGAAGTTTATTGGAAATGTTTTCTAGGAGAAGATTTCTGTTAGTTTTAGAAGTTTTGTTCTGTTCCTTAGCAACAAAGGAGTGGACGATACTCAAATTCGGGTTATTGATGATTGTATTCTGATACCTCCCACATATATACTCTGTTGAGTTTGTCTTTGTGCGAAAACCTTAGCTTCCATTGTTCTCTGGTTAACAAATGGTTAATATGAATACAGCGGCATAGCCAATAATTTTAGCTTATTAGACAAACAATAGAATGTGTTTTACCTTCTTCCTGGTATAGAAAATGACCTTGGAGCGTTGTGTGCTCTAAGAAGTTAGATATGCCTTGATGCTTGGAGGTGAACTCCTAACAGCTGAAATGTTTGCATCTCATAACATGATACTTGATTCTCTATAGCATTCTGAGAGTCCTATCTCACATATTATTTAATGATTGTTTTGTAGGCTGCAGATTCACAAGTTGTTTCAGACTATGTTCGCTACTTTCTACACCAACACACGTAACCCATCAACCCATCTTATATTTTGTTCAAATGCTTACTTTCTAGATGCAACTTTTATCTTAGTAACTTGCAAATGAATTTCCCCTGATATAAGCGGCTGTTAACTTTCAGGTTTTCATTGATTTCTTCGTTGTTGGGAATATGAAATTGATTAGTTAGCCTATTCATATTTTTAAAGTTTGAATAAGCACGCGAAAATTAACCCTTCTTTAACTGTTAATTTTGGCTGGAAATTAGATTATGATAAAGTGGCTCATGCTTGCCACTTATTTAGTCAATTTTTTTTTTTGTTTTTTGAGATGGTAACAAACTGTATTGAATCAAAGTGCCAGTGAAAGGCCATAGTTACAGGGAGTCTAGCTAAAGCTGCACAAAATAATAAACTAGCAACTGAAGAGACTCTAGAAATTGTATGAGCGTCTTTGTGTCATCTATGTACTTTACTTTACACCAAAAATACAAAAGTCGAATACAATTAAGCTTTATCTTCTGGATAGGGTTGCTTTTGTTATCAAAACATCTTGAATTCCTTTCCTTCCAGATAGTCCACCATATGCATCCTGGGATCATACTCCAATATTTTCTTTGAGCTTTAGTCCCTCCAGTTCTGTTCCAACTAGATATCATACCTAATGTATGAACTGGCATTGCGCAACTCAAACCAATATTAGCAAGAAATATGTCCCAAAATTGAGTAGTCACTCTACAATACAAAAAAAGGTGACTGTTTGTTTCTGCATACAGTCCACCTAAGTGATAGATAGAGCCAATTTGTATTCCCCTTCTTTTTAGTCTGTCTTTTGTTAAACAAGCATTCTTTACTACCAACCAAACAAAGCATGCCACCTTGTATGGTATATTTGTCTTCCAAATTTATTTCCAAGGCCATTGTACTTGAAGAATGTTGTTGTGATTCATCCAAAGGTAAGCTGTCTTGACTGAAAAGACTCCTGATTTGTTTCGCAGCCACCATAATATCTTGCTCAGGTAAGATTCCATTGAAGGGATTAAGTGTGCTGAGGAAGGCACTGAATCTGTCTATTTCCCAGTCATTCAAAAGTCTTCTGAAGCTAAGGTCCCATCCTTGGTTGTTCCATACCTCATTGATATTGGCCCTTTACTACTGATTTAGGATGTAAACATCTAGATAAAGTTGCCGGAGAGAGCCATTACCTAACCAGTTGTCTTCCCATAAAGAAATATGTTGCCCATTCCTAACTTTGAATCTGGTATTAATGCTGAAGATACACCCAAGATTTCTGATAGTCCTCCAAACACTAACCCCATAGACAGTGCTAACAACTTTGGTTTTCCACGCATTGTCCTCCCCATATTTTCTTTAATCACCTTCTTCCATAATGATTGATTTTCATTCGAGTACTGCCAGAGCCATTTCATAAGTTAACTTTGATTCTGCTTCCTAAGAGTTGTTTGCTTAGTGTCCGAATTTTCCACTTGACAAGATGGATGCCTCTTTTATCTTTGTTGTCTTGCCACAAAAAATTGCTTCTAAACATATCCAGTCTCTTCTCAACTTTTGGAGGAATGGGAAAAAGAGACATCATGTAGGTAGGTAGAGCGTCCAGGACACTATTTATGAGAATTTGCGTGCCACCCAAAGAAAGGTACTGGCTTTTCCATCTTGTGAGTTTTTTCTCACATTTCTCTAAAACCCCATTCCAAATGTCCAAAGATCTGCTATTTGCACCAAGTGCCATACCAAGGTAGGTTGTCGGCAGAGATCCCACTTCTCCTCCTAATATATCAACACACTGCTGGAATTGTTGAGGCTCATTTACTGGAAACATTAGGCTCTTCCTCCAGTTTATATGCAAACCTGACACCCCTTCAAAAATAGTGAGGATGATTCTCAAAATCTTCATTTGGTCAGCATCTGCATCACATAGGATAATTGCATTGTTTGCATACAGCACATGTGTAATCTCCATGCTATCACACCTTGCCTGCTACTGACTTTGAAGCCTCTAAGCCAATTATTCCTTTGAGCTGTGATCACCATGTTATTGAGACCCTCTATGGCAATCAGAAAGAGGAAAGGAGAAAAGGGTCTCCTTGTCTCAATCCTCTATGTGAAGGGAAAAGACCTTCAGGGGACCCATTGATTAAAACTGAAAATCTGACAGTACTGATGCAGAATTTTATCCAATTCACCCATTTGGTGCCAAAACCCATTCTCTTAACAGGAAACCCCAGTTCACATGATCATCAGCCTTCTCTATGTCTAGCTTGCATAGGATTCCAGCTCTGCCCTCTTTTTTTCTGGAGTCTAGACATTCATTTGCAATCAATGCAGCATCCATGATCTGTCTGCCTTTAATGAAAGCCATTTATCCTCCAACTTGTGCAGTACTGTCTTGAGCCTCCCTGTCAGTAGCATGGAAATGATCTTGTATATACTGCCTATCAAACTAATAGGCCTGTAATCGCTCAGTTCCTTTGCATCATTTTTCTTAGGTATCAAAGCTATATATGCGGCATTGAAACTTTTTTCAAAGAACTCTTGACTGTGAAAGTTTAGAACTGCTAACATGATGTCTGCTTTGGTCACCTCCCATCAATGGATGTAAAAACCCATGTTGAAACCATCTGGCCCTGGTGCTTTATCAATAGCGCAAAGCTTGATACTGTCTAGAACCTCTTGTTCATCGAAAGGTCTCTGAAGCCATTCCCTTTCCCGTTCAGTGATCACAGGACCATCATTTGGTTGAACTCTGCCTCCCAACTTTCTGCTTCTGAGTAAAGGTGCTCATAGAATTTGATTATTTCCTCTTTCATAACCCTGGGGTCTTTTGTTTCTACTCCAACCATTAAAAGATCTATGTTATATCTTTTATGGGCATTAGCAGTCCTGAAAAAATTGTGTTTTTGTCCCCATGTTTTAGCCATTGCACTCTAGATCTTTGTCTCCAATGTATTTCCTCATTGACTGCTAGTTCTTCAAATTCAGTAGATAGATTGGTTTTTAATGCCAATTCATCACTGTCCAGGCCCCTCTGTTGCTGCACTTTATCTAAATCTGCAATTTGGTTAAGGATGCTGATTTTCTTCATTTTGAGATTACCATGAGTGGTCAGATTCCACTCTTTAAGTTTGAACTTCAATGCTTTCAATTTACTTGCTAGTATGAAGTCTGGTCTTCCTACAACTTCAAAGGAGTCCCACCAAATTTTCACCTGGTCTTTGAAACCATCAACTCTTAGTCACCAGCTCTCAAACTTGATGACTTTGAGTTATCCCAATTTCCACATCTCAAGGATAAAGGCCAGTGATCTGAGATGACCTTAGGCAAGGTTGTCTACTTGATGTTTCTAAATTCTTCATCCCATTTAGGGGTGCAGAGAAATCTGTCTATCCTGGAAGTGGATTCTTGAGTGCCTCCCCAAGCCCAAGTGTACTGTCCACCATTGAGAGGTGGATCCGCCAATTCAGAATCCTCAATAAAATTGGAAAATTCTTTCATACTTCTGGATAAAGACGTTGCATTCTTCTTCTCAGAGATGAACCTAGTTGTGTTGAAGTCACCACAAGCAACCCAAAGATCTTCGCATAAATCCCTGGCTCCACCAATCTCTCCCCACAAGTCCAACCTTTCTTCACTGGAGTTTGGCCCCAGTCAAGCACCACTCGAAATTTTGATTTACTGCCTCGAATCTGCAAGTCAAAGAATGAACCCCACTGCAGATGAGTTCTCCCTTCCAAACTCTACTATCCCACATAATTAGAATTCCCCCTGTAGTGCCACTTGCTTGTAAACATTCAAAGTTGACCCATCTGTTAGCCCAAATTTCTTTCACAAAAATGGTTAAATCCCCTTCTACTTTTGTCTCTTGCAGACAACTATTGTCTGCTCCCCACTGTTGAATTAAACTTTTCAAAGTAGTTCTCTTCTCCCCTCCATTAATACCCCTCACATTCCATGAGATGGTGTTTATCTTCATGGACTGCCTTCAATTGCCAATCTCCCCCTTTTTCTGCTACCATTGCTCTTGAATTTCATGTCGAAAATAAGGCCTTTGAGTTCCTGGATGCCTTTCCATCTTGTTGTTCCACAGCTTTCTGGAATTGGAGAGGGTATCTTGGTCATTCTCAAGCTATCAATTTTTGAAAATAAAGCTTGAGTCTCCCGCTCGCATTCTCTGTAATTGACCCCAAATATTTTTGCAAATTTTGCTGATGTTTTTGAACATCCCTAAGGAAATTTCCATGCCTTACACCGGTGAATTGGTATCAATTGGTTCAACATCTTCTATCAGCAAAGTCAGAAACTTCTAACAGCTGCATGGTGGAAATTGGAGAGGAAATATACTGTTGGTCTCTTTCTTCACTTGTCAGAGCAAGTTCTTCTTCCAATTCCAAACTTTCGCCCCTATCGCTTCTTGCTGATGATCGAGAGACTCTCTGGCGGGAGTTGCCGTTATAGACTGAGAAAGGATTTTTCTAGTCATACAAGCCTGGGCTTCAATAAGCAGTGGGTCGGCGCATGTGGGTTTGATGCTTGCAGTAATAGTTCTCACAAATTAAATTGGGTCAGGGCCCAATTTATTACTGGGGCCCAATTCTTTCTTCTGAATTGAGTTTTTATGCTTAAAACTCTCGGGGGCCCCCTTGTGCTTGTCATGTGCCTTAATTTAAAATTTGCACCTGCTTTCGAGGTGCCCACGTGCCCAAAAACCTGCACAGCTGATAAATCCGTCGATACAACACTATGCCCCTTAGAAAGTACGCAACTTCTATTAACCAGCGGATTTAGGGCTTCTTCTCCTGTCATCGTTTTCCTTCTCACGGTAGCCGGAACTTCCCACCAAATAGGCATTTTGAAGATAAAGCCATCGCTTTCCATCTCCACATATCTTGGAACTTTTGCTCCATCTCCTTTGAATTTAATCTGTGCCCATCGAAGATGATTTTCGAGAGAGGTTTCTTCCTCTGTTTCGATCCATCCGCCGCAGATATCTCCTATATGCTTGAATCTGGTTTGTGACCACAAATTCAAAGGTAATCCATAGACACGAATCCATACCCAACTTCTTGCCTCTTCTTCCGGCCAACAGCCAGCAGTAGGTGACCACCATTCCAGAGTCAACTTGGACTTCTTCCATCTCCATTCCCCTTTCATAACATGTTTCGCCTCTTTTCTAGATGGAAGTTCGAAGAGAAATTGTGAATTGTTCATTACGTATACATTGATTCCATGAGAGGAGTTCCAAACACGGCACACCCATCTCCGGATGTCATTCAAAGTTGGAATTTCTTGGTTTGAAGGCAAGAATTTTCCCGCAATGCATCTGCCAAGTACATCATCTTCTGAAACCCTAGAGCCACCAGTGATGATGATTTTGGAATTTATGGTCTATGGCGTCGCTTCTTTTGTTGCTTCTGTTGTCCATTTGTTGTTTCTGATGGCTTCAGCAAAAGATACTTGAGTTGATTCTGTCTGCTATCTGCTATTCTCTCACCCCCTTTCTGGGACCACAATGAATCTTGAGATTTTCTGAGCTATTGCACTCCATCCAGCATTTAATGTGATCTCAGGAGTTATTATCACTGATCTAATCCCCCCTTGTATTGCAATAAAACTGATGTACCTAACATGTTCATTGTATTTAAGGTTGCAAAAGAATTCAGCGAAATGGTCCCTTGTTTTCCACCTTCTGACTGACATTCTTTGCTCCCTAGATGCTGCAATAAATACCTGAACCAACCATTTCATAACTTTAAGACTTAAAATTACTTTCCGCATTAAATTTCTGCTGCACTCAGTCCAGTCGAACCAAGTTTCTGATCTGGAACTGGACTTAGAAATGTCGTAAGACTTAAAACCGGCATGGTAATAAATCTTATCATCCCCCATGATGAAAAAATGTGAAAAATGGAAGAAGAGAGGGTGCTGAAAAGAAAGGAGAGAAAACTATCACAGAAAGTGACAGCTGAGGCTGAGAAGAACAAAAGAGAAAGATTTCCGGCTGAAAAGTCACCGGAAAAAGGTGATCTACTCCCCTATGAAGTAGAGGAGAGAGAAGATTCTTGGGAAGAGTGCCTGAGAGTTTTTGCAGTAACTCTAAATCTACATTATTTAGTCAA
Organism: Lycium ferocissimum; assembly: GCF_029784015.1. NCBI lineage: Eukaryota > Viridiplantae > Streptophyta > Magnoliopsida > Solanales > Solanaceae > Lycium > Lycium ferocissimum. The sequence continues at coordinate 18,077,227 of NC_081353.1, forward strand.
ATTATTCTCAGGGTGCAGTTTCTTAGTTTGAAAGTTTTTGTGGACGCAGGATACAGCTTGGCCAGCCAGCGACTGTCAAGGTTGCGGCAAGTCTTGTTAGGCAACTGTCCTATAACAATAAGGTTTACTTCAATAAACACTATACTATCTCTTTTTGTTTCATTCAATATAATTTCTATCATTTTAAATTGTTAATTTGCTTTTTTTTTTTTTTTTTTTGCTTGCCTTTTAAAGATTTATATAGATAGCTAGAAAAATTGTGGAATCTGTGGGATTCGTTTCTCGTCAATGCAAATAGTCCTAGCTTTTGAAGCCATGACAAATAGAGACGGGCTTGAAAATTGTATTGTGTTGCCATCTTTCTGGTGCTCATTCTGTTGTGTAATATGGAATCGCTCTCACAACGTAATTATCTAAAATAGCATTTCACCATTTAAGAATGGTCAGCTTCTATAGAAAGCTGGAATCAGCATTTTCTTGCTCAGGAAGTTGTGAAATCTCAGCGCATTTTTAGATGTAACTTTTGTGGTGTAATTTAAGGATTAAATCACCCATTTATCTTATAATTCGAATATTAATAAGTGCTCATGTCCTAAAGTAAGCTGGAGTCTGAATGTGCTAACTTTAGCAGTGTCTTACTCAAAAGAATTGTGATAAACTCGCTCATTTTATTTGTGGAGCTGAATAAAAGAAAATGGAAGTGTTCAATGCTGAGCTGGTGTCATTTTATTTGTTGCTTTTGCACACCATCTGTATTAGTCCTTTTTTTTTTTTTTGATTTTTAGTTATGCAACTTCTCACTGCATGTTGTGGATGAGTTAACTATCTTCTTTGTTGAAAATCAAGGAAGGAATAATTTCATTAATTATGGGGGAAACTCCCTATACAAGTCGTGTATCAAAGACAGAACCCAGAAAAGATACCCATTCCTCTGTACAAATAGGAAGAACATAGTGGCATGCACCCAAAAAATAACCAAGGACAGGAGGCTATTCTTCAAATTTAATCAAGCTCAATTCCTTCAAAAGCTCACCTATTTCTCTCTCCATCCTCTTGTTTTGATTGTGTATTTCTCCCTTTACACTACCCAGCTCTGCATTTTCTCTTCGTCTTCTAAAGCCTAGCTGAGTCAAGCATCCGTCACCATCCGCAGCATGGTCCATAGTAAACCGAAACCTTTCAGTATCTCTTTGTACAGAGACGTTGGTGCTTTACCTCTTCCAGTTCTGTACATTAGTTAAAGCGATAGTGCCATATTTTTCATACAAATATTTGGAGTTCACTGTAAAATAGTGTTAGTGTGAACAATCAATGGTGCTACAAGTCAGATTTTATTTCCCAGTTCCTCTCTATTTTTCTTAGTTCCATTTCAAGAGATTTTGAATGCAAAGCATTTGAGGAACCTAAATGGAAAAACATGTCCTTAGAAAATGTTTTAGTGAAGATCTTCGTATGATTTTTTAATTCTTCCCCGAGCTGATTGTGTAGTTTAAGCATATTGTACGCCGTCTCTCTTTTTCTCCATTTCGGTGGAATTAAGTTGATATTTATCTGTCCTGTATTTGAATTGTACCCTAGAGAATGCTTAAAAATAACCTTTTTAAAGTTTTCTTTTCTACTTTCTTCTTACCGAACTTTCCCAGACACTGGAGTTATTTTATAGGAAATAAATCTGGAAGAGAATGTGTATAACTGTCTTTTGTTCCATGGCTTCTACCTACTATTATTTTACCTGTATGTGAGCGAGGTAAAACGTTACCTTGGAGCTCTTTGTAACTGATTTGTGACCTCAAATATTCAGGCTATGCTTCAAACAGGAATGATTGTTGGTGGATGGGACAAATACGAAGGGGGTAAAATATATGGGATTCCCCTTGGGGGCACACTCTTGGAGCAGCCTTTTGCTATTGGAGGTTTGTTGTCAATCTGCATTGTTACTTTTCTCAAGTATCTACTTCTCAGGAGCACTTTCCTAGTTAACTGTTTAGATCTTTTGGTTCTTGAAAACCACGTGTATAAGTTACTTGGTTGTGGTGCTTGTTCCTTGACTGCCATCTACCCAATAGGTTCTGTTGTCTTATTGAATTTAATGGGATAATATCAGGGTTATTTTGATTTTGTACAATCAGTGCATTTGATTTAATGAAATACAAGAGTAATCATCATGTAAGATTGGTGGATACAGTGATTTTAATATTAATATACTGCCAAAACCCTAAGGTATGGTGATATTGCATTGAATAGGATTAAAGAAAATGATGCTTGAAAGGCACCTAAGGGTATGGTGCAGTGGGTGAAAATCTTGGAGACTTAAGGTTTAAATCCCAGAAAAGACAAAAAACCGTTAAGTGATTTCTTTCCATCTACCTAAGCCGTGGTGTTAGAGTTACCCGATACATGTGCTGGTGGGAGGTAGCTGGTACCCGGTGGAATAGTGGAGATGCGGGCAAGCTGGCGCGGACCCCACTGTTTAGGAAAAAGGAGTAGATGATGCCTTGAAAGAAATACCCGTCTGCCAGGAGGATTTAAAGCTGATTTCATACTTACGGTGTCATTATTGAAGTATATGATAGTATTGCTTACCTTAGTCATTTGTAGTTTCGCTTTAATGAACTGTGTTGTGCTTTGGCTGTTGATAATCAATTAATTTCTCAGCCTGCCCTACAATGTCCTCCAACTGCTACCCTTTAGCTGAGTAATGTTCTCATTTCATATTACAGGGTCTGGATCTAGTTATTTGTATGGTTTCTTTGATCAAGCATGGAAGGAAGGAATGTCTCAAGAAGAAGCCGAGGTTTGCTGCATACGTTCTTTAAAATTTCTAATGTGTAGAACATGGGTGACCGTGATGAGCCATTTTCTTAAGAAAACTCTTAATTGTTTCTGTCACTGTTGAGGCTCTAAAGGCATCCATTTGCTAGTTCTAGTATACAGCAAAAATTTCCAAATTTTCTATTTCCAAAACAAAGCCTTCTATTTCTGATGGGAAGGGAAATGCTCTTTAGATGATGTATGACTAGCAGGGCGTATTTTTGGGATCCTTGTTGCTTTCTAAGCATTATGGTTTTGCGAAGTCGAAAGCTATTAAGCCTTTTTGGCTTGTGGTAGATAGGTGCTGACTATCATGATTTGTAAGTGTCATGCTAATCTGCTCTGGAAATATTTGCAATGATTAAAGTTTCCTTTCATATATCTTTTGCAGAAACTGGTTGTGACTGCGGTGTCTCTTGCCATTGCACGAGATGGTGCGAGTGGCGGCGTGGTTCGCACTGTAACTGTGAGTTGTTTTCTGCTTTATGCTCATTCACAAGCCATTATATGATTAGGAAAGGTTTTGCTATTGAAGTTGGAAAACACTGAATTATCTCCACCTTCACATAGTGTTTTGCTCAACTTAATTAGAGCCTTAGACTTTTTTTCTCTTCTAAAAATTAATTTCATGTATCAACTGTATGTCATGCGTCAATTACAATAGAACCCCTCTGGCTTCATTATATGAGTGGTAATGCAAAATTATATTTGCCACCTTTTTCTTTAGATACGTACATAGTGTTTGTTGCCAGTTAACCAAAAAAATTTATTTGGATAAAGTAATAACTCAGTGTTATCCCAGAAAGCCTCGCATACAAGAAGTATATCCAAAAGTAGAGAACCTATAATATAATATGGTTCTCTATGAAAGACATCTAGTCATCTATAGTAACAGGAACCTTATGGCTGCACCAAAAGGTGATTAAAAGAAATAATGACTTGCTTTAATATGTTGACTCACATCATACATACTATCTACCGTATTTTAGAAACATAGGGCTTGTTTTGCTTGGTGCCTTTAATTAATGACTGTCTAGGCTTATGACTTATTTTGAGATGTAAGAAGCTAGTGTTTACTTTGTTAAAGCATAATATGATATCCAGTGTATGCTTCTTGTATGCCGTGCTGCTCACTTGCAAGCTTAGCATAATAGTTCAGCTTCAAGAATTGATTTGTATATTATCCACTCAAGTAGTGTTTTCGCGAGCACTTAGGCGCCTAGGGCAATAGCTTCTTTAAATCTTGCATCACAGAAGTCTTGTGTGTTTGATATTCCAGTAAGCATATATCCTTTTATGCAGTTAATTTGTGTTTGTCTGGTGTGTAAGACCAGATAATGAAAAAATGCTACCGGTGTGTGTACATTAGCCTTTTGTCTCTGTTCCTATGTTTATATACGATTAAGAATGTCTTTTTTCTATTTTTGACAACCAGATTAACAAAGATGGAGTTAATAGAAAGTTCTATCCGGGTGATACTCTTCCACTTTGGCATGAAGAGATAGACGCTGTGAACTCACTGCTGGATATTGTGCCTGCAGCAAGTCCAGAACCAATGGTCAGTTGAGGATAGAAATTGACTGTCAACATGTATTTCTTTTCCAGCACTGGCTCCCTGTTTGGATCATTGTTCATTGTCCTCTTTGACCTTTATATACCCTCTTAAGGCTGACAATTCCAATTCTGTAATGTCATATTTGCTTCAAAAACTTATTTCCCGACTATGTTTCAAAACAGGAAAGGGAAGGGTAATTGAGTTCTGAAATTTTTCCTTGTGTAGTGTGTTTTTGTTTGGTTTAGAAATGGAAGCGGTAATGAACATCCGGAGAAGACTTCCCTAGTGAGCTCGCTTCTTGGCTAGATATCTTTCCGTTCTTCATGGCTTACTTTATAAGCCTGAGGAGCGTGAATTGTAATTGGATAAGTCCTCTTAGGTATAGACGAAATATGATACAGCAACGCTGGAGACTAGAATTATTATTCCACCCCCCACCCCACAAACGTAAAGCAACAAGTTATGGTTCAATTTCTAATTACACTATGATGGACATGACTTAAATAACTCAATTGCACCGGCACTTTGACTAGTGCTACCTCCGGTGAAAGGAATGAAGATCTTGCATATAGGCAACCGACTGACGTATACAAACTGCAAAAATAAGCTACTCAAAAAGCTAGTGGGTTGACGAATCGTTGCTTTACACAAAGAGCTACTATTACTTGAGTTGTAAGTTAAAAAAAGGCTAACCAGCTTTTGTCCAGGACGCACAACAAAAGAATAGTAATAGGTAGAAGCAGTGGTAAGAAGGCCCATCTCAAATGAAATAAATAACAATAGCATTCAGTTGTCTTCACAACGGGGTTAAGGATTTTTTCAACCAGAAATTCTAGTGCGCACGGTTCTAAACTCGGATGATAAATGGTTGTGCCTCTGTCCTTCTCCACTTAAACACGAGGCTTTCGATTGGCGCATGGTGCGAACTCGTGACATGCACTTTAACCCACACAAGATGCGTTGTGCGACCTCCAGACGAAAGGCTTAACGGTATAAGCAACTTACGCTGCTAAATCATTGCCACGTGGTGCTACAGCCATCCTCCCATGCACCTCCTCCCCATTTCTATCCCTCCAGTAAAGCCACTGAAAAGCACCAGATATCCATTTTATTATATACAAAATAGAGAAGTGCAGACTAGTGTTCCACAGTTTGTAAGGTTGATTTTTCAGGAAATAAAAAAGAATTGGTGATTAAGTCCATACACACGAGTGTTGGTGAAAGATGATGGTATATGTCGAGCATCTGTTGCCACTGCTTTAGAGTTTAGAGAAACTTGGCTCTCTCATGTCTACCCAATTCTCAGATGGGGTCCTGTCTTTTGCTGGGACTAGTTGCCAAACAAGAATAGGTTCACTGACTTGTACACCTTAACTAACTATAAAATCAATTCCTGTTGCTGTAGGAATCGGACAAATAATTAACAGCAAAGTTTCTAGTAGAAATTGACTTGTCTTGAAAGTGCATAATAATGAAGGAAATGAATTGGAAATGAATAGTGGGTATGGAACAACGTAGAAAAGAAACTATAAGGGACACTAGTATGTTACACACACAAAAGAGAGATTAATTTCCCACATGACTATTAAACTTGAATTATTGCATCAGTAAGATCATAAAAAATATCTTTTGTATCATTAAAGGCATTGAACTGTGTGTTAAGTTTTCAAAAAATACCATTCGTCCAAAAGTCAAGTTTGTGTGTTAATTTTTCAAAAAATACAATTCGTCGAAAAGTCAAGTTTCTGGCACCGAAAAAAATGATCAAAATGGTATACGTAAAGGCTGTTTCTTCACGTAAAATGTGATAGGATGTCATAAGACTTCATCTTAGTCGACATCTTATTTTGTATTTACGTGATTTAATAGAACTTGTTGGAAAAAAATTAGTTCTTTTATTCCACAAGGTTCTTGCTTCAAAGGCTCCTCAATTTACTTTTTTGCCTACTTAATTAGCCACCTATATGAGAAAAGAAAATATGGGAATTTCAACTCTATGGAATAGATCAACTACCAAATAAAAATAATGTTCAAAACGCAAAGACAATAAGAAAAAGAAGTAAAACAACACAAATGGGAATAACCAAATTCCACTATTAAACGCATCTTAATTGATTGACTCCTCTCTCTAAATAGATGGATATTCAATAGCACAATGCCCAATGGTAACAAGTAACATGTTAATCGACATTAAGTATGCAAATATTTCTTTTAAAGAAAAATCGTTTAGGAGAAAATGATATAACAAAATCTATATCCTTTTTTGCTTCTATAATTAGTTTAACTCTTGTCTGATATCATTTGTCTTAAATAAAATGTAAATATCTTTCTTAATGCCTGGTTGGGTACTAGAGTGCGTGACATATGGTAATAATCTTATAAGATGTGAGAATTAGTATTTTGGTAATACTTTTTAGAAATATACAATTTAGATTTAATTATCATTATTGGTGTATCGATATTAGGAAACGGGACCATGCAAGGGGTTTCACGCGTAATGATTTAACTAGGTGAACAAATAATAACAATAAGAAATATTAACTAGAGTTCATCAAACTACGTTATTAACTCGTAGGATGATCATTATTGCTATTATAATTATACTCATAACCAAAGGCATAAAAGGTGATTCTTCTTTAATGATTTTCCCTTTTCCAAAGCTCTAATATTGCTTCTAATCACAGGCTTTAAAAAAACAAAAAAGTGATATCCCAATTCATCATGACTTGATCATACTATTAGAAATTCACTCTTTTATGAAGGACTACAATTGTTATCCTTAAACCATAATTTAAAATGGTCAATTTTCATTTTTGGGCACTGCATCTGGTAAGGTATATATTAAAATTCGTACACTTTATGGTCCGTTTGGTTTGTCAAAGAAATTACCTTAGAAGTGTTTGAAAATGTTTTCTTCAATGAAAATATTTTCTACCAAAAAAGTGTAAACAACAAAAATCGTTTTTCTTTGAAGATGTCTCGGCTTATATTCTTTATCACTTCCAACTAAAAATTATATATTGTTATCAGCTTTAATACTTAAAGATATAATCATAACGGTATCTTCATAGCTTATCCTACACTTTGTACGATCGTTAAATCTCATATGTCCCCATGAACAACACACAAGAAAATGATCGAGAAGCTAATTTGTCAAGGTAAAATATTTTACACAAGAAACACTCTCCATGAAATACATTTTCTTCATGCCAAAAAGCAACCTTCGATTAAGCTAGTTTTATTTTAAATTGTATTAAATAACTCCCCCTACTGCTAAAATGATGATATTGGTCACAATAATTCCTAAAAATATAAACAATACATTCTCACCTTGTGTAACTTTTATATCTCTTTTTGTCGAGAATCTTTCTATCTTTTCAAATATTAAAAGAAATTGAAAAATGACACAATTGATATATAGAATCTTATAAAACACTTTCTAATTTTTGGTCTATACGACTCTTTTCTTGTGGTTAGAAGCATATTTAGAGCCCGTTTGGATTGGCTTATAAGTTGGCTTATTTTGGACTTTTTTGGTGTTTGGTGGTAACAAAATCGTTTTGTCTTAAAATAAGCTCAAAAAAATAATTGGACCCATTTAACTTAGTTTATCTAAAGCATTTTTATAGTGAAATTTATAAGCCAAAAAAAATAAGTTGACTTCTACCCAACTTATTTTTTGACTATGTTAAGAACGACTTTGTACTATAAGCCAATCCAAACGGGCTCTTAGTCAGAGCCTAAAAGGCTTATTATTATTTCAACGGAAAAGGCTCAAATATGCCATCCAACTATCGGAAATGGCTCATTTATGCCACTCGTCAATAGTTTGGCTCATTTATGCCATCGAACTATAGGAAATGACTCATTTATTATCGAACTATAGGAAATGACTCATTTATCGCCACTCATCAATAGTTTGACTCATTTATGCCATCGCATAATAATAAAAATGACTCATCCATGTCATATTTCATTAAAGGCGATTTTACAATATCATATATGACACGTGGCCTCCAACTAGATTATGGTTGTGAGTGGGTAAGGTGTATGAGTCGGATTTTTTATTAATTTGGTATTTAAAATTACGTTGGTTTAATTGAACGATGTAGACCTCTAATTGGAGGCCACGTGTCATATACGGTATTATAAAATCGGCATTAATAAAAATGGCATGGATGAGTCATTTTTAGTAATGATAAAAATAAATGGAGTCAAAATATTGATGAATGGCATAAATAAATTTCCATTTCATAAATACTGCCAAGATAAATGAATATTTCCTATAAATATTTCAACCATTTCCGAATGGCATATTTGAGCCTTTTCCGTTATTTCAAATAGGTGTCAACATTTTAACAATAGTGCCAATATGCTGCCTAACTGATTTGATTTGATAGCAATTTCCAATAATCTTTTCATTATTAATAATCTCAGCCCATTTTGTGACGTGTTATACCCGTGCCTATCAAATTTTTTATTTTTTTTTATTTTTAAATTTCACTTTCCATTACTTATAATTGACTCCAAGTATATATCAAAATTTTCTCTGTTTCTTATATTTCTTTGCATCTTAGGTAGGAGGATAAAATGACCTATTTTTAACCTGATTCCAGTTATTCATTTATCAACTTTTGGGGAAAATCGAAAAGAAAAAACTAAGCAATAATGTTGGAATTTGTATTTTAATTGTCGATTGGTTATAGCATAAAATTAAGGATAGCCTCTTGATCCAAGTTTTAAGTAAAATATGAGGCCTAAATTCCAACTATGTGCTTAAACGTAGATTAAAAAATCTCCTCTAGATGTGATCACGTGATTATAACAATTTTAGCTAGTGTCCACTATTATATCTTTTTCTTTTTCTTTTTCCAGAATAAATCATTATTAATTTACACATCTTATTTTAAATTATTTCATGAACTCATACATAATGAGTTTTAAGTTTATTTCTTTTAATTTGTAAAACTTGGGTAGTCCAAATTGCAAGAAAACAATAATAATATATATTTAGTATAATTTCACAAGTGGAGTTTGGAGAGGATTGAGTGTGCCGACCTTACCTCAACCTTGAGCAGGTAGAGAGAGAGGGGCCCTCTTTTTTATGAGAAAAACACTGATAAATAACACGTATTTGGCTTATTTAACATTCGCACACTTCTGTGTAATGTATAGTTAGTTATATATTCTCAATGAAGCTTATTTAAGTGTTATCTAATTAATGAGGCTCAAGGAAAATTAAAATTAAAATAACACAAAAATATTTAAATTATTAAAGTTGCGGTCATGTGATTGGGAGGTCACGGGTTCGGGTTCCAGCTATGGAGACAGCCTCTTGCAGAAATGTAAGGTAAGGATGAGTACAATAAACCCTTCTCTGAATCCCGTGTATAATGGGAGATTAGTGCACCGGATTGCCTCTTTTTCTATATAAATTAAACTAGTGAATTTGTCCGCGCTTCGCGCGGTTATGGAAAATTAACTGCATATTGCAAAATAAATTTTTATAATACTCAAATATTAAAATGTGGGAAAAAATTAGTTATTGTAAACCATCAAACCAAATTCAAATGGATTAAAACTTCTAATCAATTTAGTATTCACGCTTAGTTGTATATACTTTTCTAACTTTTGTTTTCTTATAATCAATATATAGATAAAATTTAATTCTCTTATTCTTCTTAAAAACAAGGTAATCAACAAAAGAATTTCAAGAAAATTAATTCGTTTTATGAGTTTTTGTATTAAAAACATGGTCCTTTTACAAACAACATATGTTTATTGGTATCTAACTCTAATTTTTTCCTTCATTAGAAAGTTGAATTTTAGTGGTCTCATAATTTTCTTCTTGTTTAAAGTCTAAAAAGGGTAAATAAATAAAGAAATATATCACGAAAAATACAAAACTAATTCCATTTGGCCCAAATCAAGAATCAAATCGTACGAATCTTTTTTTTTTTTAAATTTTGGCTTTATTTTTTTCCTTCCCTTCTCCCTTCCTTTTATATATCTTTTTATCTTTTTTGCTTTTTCTTTTCTTACTTTCATTTCTTCTTCTCTAACTCGTTTCTTTTGAAAGTTTCTTCAAAATTCAACATACTACGTTAATTAGAGAGATTATGCACAAGAACTTGAATCGAAATTTCAAGTTTCAGTCTCTTTCAAAAATAAAAAAATTGAAAAAAACTATAAAAGTGGATATTTCCTTCAAATAAGTATACTAATATTATATTAAAAAATTATATGGGTTGAAGGAGGGGAAGATGGTTTTTCCCATGGCGAGTGAATTTTATGAAAGACCTCATGATTAATACGAAATTATAAAAGTAGACTTTTTTCATCATATTGACATGAGGAGTTGCAATTTATGGTACTTTTTGTTTAATTTCTGGATATCTAAATTTTGATTTTAAAACATTGAGTTAATTATGATAATTACATCAAGTTGACTATCGATAAGCGAAAATATCAAATAAATTGAAACGAAGGGAGTAATATATTTTGGTGCCCAAATATCAGCCATGCCCATTATATGATAATAATAGTTTTGGTACTCATTCAAAATATTCATCAAACTTACCATTTAAAAGGATTTAATAATTCAAAAAAAAAATAAAATTCAAAAGACTCTACAACATGACCTTAAGTTAACTAACAAAATCAACAATCTAAAAGAGTGATTGGATATGAGCGGCAAACACATGAAAGATAATAAACCGTTGAACCAACAATATATATTCATGAAATATAGCTAAAAAATAAATTACACTTATGCAATAGGAAAAATACAATTTCATGCAATATTTATCACAAAGCAAATAAAAGGCAGAAAAAAAAATTATGAATGAACTGAAAAATTATACTAACTGAAAAAAAAAAAAAAAGAACTCGTGAAAAATGTACTCAAACTTAACCCGAAAACTAAGACAACGACATTAGAGTAAGAAAAAGAATGACCCCATCTCTCGGCAGGCTGAAAACCCATCACCTTTGGGTTTGGATGTAATCACATTGCCTTCTTCTTCTGTACCAAAAATGAGTGAACAATTGCATGTTTCACAATCAAGAAATTTATTTTAATAATATAACGACACAAATTAAATGAGAGACCGTTACATGTTCACAATTAAGAGGAAATTTATTCTTCTTCTAATAGAACATAAAATTGATCTTCACCTATCAATAGTATCCAACTAGTAAATTTAACCGCACTCGCGCGGTAACAATAATATTAGTAGTAAATTTCAATAAAGATGAGTAGGCTAAACACGAATTTAAACATGTATACAATAAAATATTTATATTTTCTGCACTCTTGAAATTTTTAAAATTAAAAGAAGAAAAGCAATCAAATTAGAAAAGAATATAAGAAGAAAGCATGCCTAGATACATATGAAATTGTCTTTATTAGAGAGCACTTTACTTTTAATATGAAGTTAATTAGGCTTTAATAAAATTATTCAACACCAAAAAAAATGAGTGAATCAGTTGTCAAACTGAAAATTTTCTATTGTAGTTCTACTTCTCCTTTTCATTGTTTTCCATTTTCTTCTTTATTACTCCCTCCGTCCCAATTTATGTGATATAGTTTGACTGGGCACGGAGTTTAAGAAGTAAAGGAAGACTTCTGAATCTTGTGATCTAAAATAAGCCAAAGATATTTGTGTGGTTATAAATCATCTCGTTAGGCGTAAAAGGTAAAGTTTAAAGTTAAAATTGATGTCAAATAAAGAAATGTATCATTTTTTTTGGAACAGACTAAAAAGAAAAGTATATCACATAAATTGGACGGAGGAATTACTTTGTATTCCCCTTCTAACATTTCATTTACCTCCTTTATTCACTCTTCCTCATTTGTATCCTCTTTCTGTCCCACTCCTAACTGTGACTCTTCCTCCTAATTTCTGGCAAATACCAATATTAGATTCTCCTAGCATTTTATTATTTCCATTGCCACACTATAAATTCAACACATAACTCTAGTGAAAAAAAGAATAAGAAAAAAAGAGAGGAGAGATCAGTAAATACGTACACAATAAAAGAGACACTAATAGGGTTGAAAATCGAGTGAAAAATATGGCTCCGTTGCTCCAATCATCATGTTGTATCGCTATATTCCATCAAATTCATTGTTTCAATTTTATATCGCTATATTGGTCTACTTTTTTTTTTTTCTTTCTTTTGGCATAGCTCTCTTTATTCAGCGTTAGATGGTATTCTTTCCGCGTATCAAAATTCAAAATGAGTGTTAGTTTTGATAGTTACTACACTCAAGATCATTGAAATACCAATTATATTGCTTTGAAATACAAAAGAAAGTTAGAATCCTTATTTTTTTTTTAATTTGAATAAATTAAAAACCTTGTACAAGCGTTTCTATATTACTTTTAAAAAAATCTAAAGAAGGAATCGATTTTACTTATGAGTCTTAAATTGTTACTTTTTAACTGTTATTGTTTATTATCATACTTTTTTTTTACCAATGTCTTATATCGGCACTCGGCAGATTCCAAGACTTATATTTTAAGTTCTTTTAAAACTATTCACTCTATGTATTTGTATGTATTTCGACTTTAGTCTATTTTAAGGTTATAACGCTCAAAATACATACATACATATATCAAATCCAAACAATCAAGGCAAAACAGTTAGAAAGAAAAGGTTATTTATTCATGAGATCACTTGCATCCATTTGAAAGCAAATTACATGTAATATAAAATTGATCATTTTTCAAAGTGAACGATACAAAGAAGAAACGAGCCCCATAAATATAATCTTCGCGATTTATGATTCCGCTGGGTGTATGTATCTTCCTTTCTTCCATAAGCTACACAAAAAGAAAAAAGTAGTATCACGTAAATTTAATGTATCATATCAGACTACAATTAGTTGGAAAACATTGGCACATACGCTAGATAAAAAACTTGGAATTAGTCATACTGCTAATTGTCAAATTATAAAGTAACTCAAAAAGTTGTTCAATAAGGGAAAAAAGTCACATCCATAACCAATTGGAACCTACCATTTTTACGAACTGGAGAAAGAAACCTTAAAATTGGGGATGATAACCATTAAACGCTCCTTCTTTTAGAAGATGATAGTTGGTATTTGGATTCCTTTATCTGCCTCTCCTTGTACACCGATTATAGCTAGTGATGTTCTTTTTTCTCTTAATGAGACACCTTTACAGCTTGTTGAGAATTTCCGCATTGTCAACTGGTTGTTATCAACAACATATGCAAAGCAATTATTTGCCATAATTATTTATTGTTCAAGCCGTTTCAAATGCTAGAATTCAGAGAGCTTATTTGTTATAACTTACAATTAATTGCTCCATTATATTCACTATTGCAGTTACGTACATTACTCCTTTTTGTGAAGCGACAATTTATATTTATTTAACATGAAAAATAGAAGAAAAACCCAAAAAAAGGAGTAAAAAGATAAATACTGGATTGCTGAGTAGAGAGGTGTCATGCTATTATCATCCTGCGTCTATCCTACTTTATATATAGATAGATTTAGTCCGATGTTGTGGTTTATTCATTCAGAATAATTGGGGAAGATAGGGTTGATAAATAATTACGTTTAAGAGTATTTAATAAATTGTAGAAATAATGGCGAGTAAGATTAATGAGGAATCTTTAATATTTTCTTACATATTTTTTTGACCAAAATAAGAAAACAATTCAAAAATTTAAGAAAAAAGATAAATGGAATCCTTGGCCAAAGAGAGGTCAACTTATTCCTTTCAAAGACAAGCTATCATAAAGCATACCTTGGACAAGAACTTTTTTCCTTTGAAAATTGGTACCTTCATTGTTTATTGGATCAACTCTGATTCAATAAGATTAGGATATTATCCCCACTCACTCGCATCACGGCACCTAGTTTGATATGGACCTTGTTGCGACTCTTTGCATGTGTACTTCACTTCTTGTCATTTTTTGATTGGTCAAATACAGTCAGAGGCCGATCTAGAATTTTAAAAATAAATTAAATTGAATCTACATCGAACATAGATGTGTCAAAAACTCGGAAAGTAGTAATTCATGTGTTATATATTTTTAGTGTTTGTTCTGTTTAGAACGAATGTCACTTTCTATATTTTGTAACTTTTTCTTTTTAATTTCCAACATTCTCATTTAAACCTTAATTGCTTACACTCTCTTGTAGCAATAACAGACATGTTTAAGACGACAAGATTCATAGGATATTTTTAATATGTTAGTTTTAAACTACAAAATTTAAAAGTGATTTTAATTATATTTCTGAACATCATGCCCAAACAAATTAAAACATAGCAAGGAGAGGGTGTGAATATAAGCTTTGGACTTATGTTTCAAAGGATTCAGAACTTTGAACCGGTTATGTTTAAATTCTGAATCCGTCTCGAAATAGAATGTACCAGGACTAGACAGCGTTAGTATCCATCACCAAATTTAGGCAACTAATTGAGAATTAGGAAACCTTAATTCTCTTGGTGTAAATTAAAGACAATATTGTCTCTTTCATATATCAATTACACGTCCTAATGGGGTCAAGGATAAAATAACTTGACCTCTCTGAACCCACCCCTTAATTATAGGGTACCCTACAAAAAAACAAGGGTTTGTCCAGATCAATAGCACATGCATTATTTGATTATGATGAGTGATATCTATTCCTTTGAGCTGTCCAGAGTTGGCAAGTATATGTGTTTTTGCATTTAATGCTGCTTTTGGCTACTTATAACAACTCTTTCCATTGTGTTTGTGTGGCCTTTTTCCTTCCTTTCAATCTTGTCTGACCATACCAAAATTTGGCACACATCAGACTCCACCCCAGTCAAAATATTAAATATTTAACAAAAGATTGTGAATGGTTCACCCGAGTCCATAACATTCTTCAATCATTAACCATCATAATATTTATAAGTGTGTTATTCCGTAAAATAACTCGAATTTTAAATTATTCATTTATTTTGGCTATCATCGGAAAGTGAAATAGAATATGAAATTGTAAGCTCCTAAGCAGTGCACGTGGGAGAAGCTTGCACTCTGATCACCTGCCTTTAAAGAATGAGCCGGCGGCTCCTATGCAATGACTTGGTTAAGGAAACCCACTAGACATCTAGTGAAAGCGAGTCTTCATAGGGAAATTGTTACTACTTATGGACAAGAACTCGAAGGGGAGCGTAACTTGTCGAGTCAGAAATGTTCTTTGCGTGTGATGATGTGAAAACAAAAGGAGGTCGCGGGTTCAATAGAAGCCTAAAAAAAAAAAAAAAAAAAAAACGAAATCTCTTGAAGAAATGCAAGGTAAGGCCGCATCTGATAGACCTTGTGGTCGGCCCTTCCGGACCTGCGCAAGCGGGAGGCTTTCAAGTCTGCGTACACATCAGACTCCACCCCAGGGTTCTTTTTTTATGGACAAGAACTTGAATGATATATCCATGATCAGGATGAAACATGGGTGAAACTAAGTGAAGGTTAGAACCAATTGATGTTAAAGAATAAATTGTGGTACGTAGTAAAATGTCACTTGAACCCAGAGCTAGCTGGTTCTCCCCGAAATGTATTGAAATGTATTTGACTGGACATCTAAAGGTAAATAATTGTTTCGGTACGGACCCCGAGAGCGATTCCAAATCGAGGATACACACGATCGAAGAATTACGTCAATCCATTAAAATATGATATACTACAAGTGAATATATATTTGCAACAAGAAATGAATTCTAATTCTAGGATGACATTTCGCCATTGTGTATACAAAATGAACATTTTTTTATCTATATATAAGAAATGTTTAATTTTATTATCTTTTTCATATATTTATTTTTGTTATATTTTAAATTCATCTGGTAAAATATTTTAACTCAGTCACTAGCTAGGGAAGACTTCAATGTAGTTATTCTGAATTTAATATTACAATCTTTCGCATAAATGATTAACGGTCGTAGGCAGTATGATGAAATTTATGAAAGCTTTATGAGGTGAAAATAGGTCTTGCTTAATGCGAGATATATCCAAATCATTGCTTTTTACATTATATATGTCCATAACTCACTCATTGACCATCAATACAAATGGATAGAGCTTTTCTACCATGATCAATGTATGTTTTGGGACCTCGGAAAATTAGGAGGAAAAGTGAAGTTCTTTACTTATACAATTATTTAAGGGATTGTTTTTTCTGAAAGATATTGATTTATCTTTGTCAAGATCAACCCTTACCATTTGATCATGACTTGTTAATTATTGAGACACTTAACGAGAGATAAACAAATGTTTAGATAAATGCTTTAGTTATCATGCCACTATATATTTTTCTTAAGCAGTGTGCAGAAATATTAAATGAAATATAATATTGATGTAGATAGTATGAAGAATAATTTTCTTTAAAGGCGTGAAATAAAATAAAAGTTAAGAATATTGCAAAAAACAAAGAGAGCAGGAGGGGTGCGCTAGTTGGTGGAAGTAGTGAGCTATAAGTGGAGAAAATAAGGTAATAGCACAAAGATTTACATAGGAATTACTCAATTAGCTAACCTATTAGTACTACTTATTATGGAGCATGTTCCCCATAATAATTTGAAATTTCAACCGCAAAGGTTATTAGATATTTTTTTTCCTTTACCTTTCTCCTTTGCACTTTAATGGGTGGGATCCTTTTTCCTTGTTTTTTTAGCTTCCACTTTCCTATTTTTTTTTTTCTTCTAAAACCATAAATAAAAAGATCGTGCTTTTTCACAAAGATATTCTGACTTTTTTCTACCTTACTTTTTTTTTTTTTTCCACTTTGAAATACTTGATGCATAGAGGAAGCTTGAGAATCTAATATGGGCCATTGAAAGATTAAGATGTCGGCCAGAAGTATCACTAGATGTCTTTTATATATATATATGAAAAGAAAGTTGACCAACTAAGTCAATTTTCTTTGTATGCTTCTTCATCTTATATGCTTAATTATCTTCTTCAAATAAAGTTTGAACATATTACTTCTATAAGATATATGATAC
This sequence comes from Lycium ferocissimum, assembly GCF_029784015.1. NCBI lineage: Eukaryota > Viridiplantae > Streptophyta > Magnoliopsida > Solanales > Solanaceae > Lycium > Lycium ferocissimum. The sequence continues at coordinate 18,094,597 of NC_081353.1, forward strand.
AAATTAAACATCATCTTCTTTAAGCCACAAGTTATCAGCTATCAATTGGCTTAACCTTATAGTAGAACTTATTTCATAATCAACAGTTTTCAACATAAAATAGTTGAATACCCATCTCTTCTATCTATAATTTGGTAGTCACTTTAGTTAATATTGGTTCAACAACTTCAACTTCTTTAATGTTGTGCAGAAGACATTGAAAAACAAAATTGAAATCTACTTCTTAAAAGGTTATATTTCGACTATCCCACCTGCCTAAATCCACATGATAATGTTCTAATTCATTTGAAATCGTCCCCTTTCTCTTGATAATAACAACGTTTTGAAAACCAAAAAACCAAAAAAAAAAAAAAATTCAAAACCTTTTTTTTTAAAAACAAAATTATTTTTTTTTGGGGGGGGGGGGGGAAGAGGGGCGGTGGTGTTGGGGGCGGGGGGGGAGTGGTTGGGGTTTGGTAGTTGGGGGTGGCGGTGGGTGGTGCAAAAAAACAAAAAAAAAATTCAATTTTTTTTTTTAAAACAAAATTAATTTTTTTTTTGGGGGGCAGGGGTGGGAATGGGTTGGGTGCTTAGTGAAATGCATTGTGGACTTGTTTTTCCTACTTTTATTAGGGAAGTCATTTTTCCTATTTTTAAAGAACTTGATTTCCTAAAGAAAATGTTTTTCAAAATTTTTGACCAAACGGACATGAGAAAATCGAAAAACATTTTTCGAAAAATGTTTTCCTTCGTACCGAAGACACCCTAAATAGTTAAACAACCATTGCTATCAAATTTCCAAAACTTCTGATGGTATTTCTTTGGAATTCCAATCCCAATTCCAACAGGACAAAACACATCATGTGCCTATACCCCATTGCTAGTACACTTGGCAGCTTCCTATTGGGTATATCAAACATTGCTCGTAGTCCACCTGTAAGGAGACACAAGACCCCACTTGGTGAAGACACGTCAAAAAAAAAATAGGACCTCCTAATACCCAAATAGACACTTCAAGAAGAACACAATTCTCCCTTGTTTAACTACACAATTCTCCCTTTCCCCTATAATTTTTTTGTCAATCTCCCTCTAAATTTAGTAGATGTTCTTTCTTTTACATGAAAATAGAACTAGTTTTCTTCAAAGGAAACATTCTAGCTTGTTGCTACCTTTAAGGGCACTCAAAAGAGAATGAATTTCCTGAATTTCCTTGTAATCTATAAATGTAATTGCATTATCAAATTGGTCCCAAATTCTAGTCTTTGTAGTCATTGCCATTTGCTGAAGTACTTCATTTTTGCTTTAATTAATGCATTCAAACGGGTACTTAGACTTTGTAACGTTTTTAACTCCTAGGCCATTGTTCTAAATTCACAAGTTTGTGAATCTATTAACTAAACAGCAAAAAACTCTTCCTACACCCCCCACGCCCCGCCCCCCACACACACACCCAAAAAAGAACTTAAAGTTACATTTTACCTAAAGAGAAAGAGAAACATACCAATTAGATTAAACATGGGATTTTGATGGCCACATACCATAGAACACATATAAGGCTCTAACCTTTATGTTGCCCAAAAAAAATAAAAAATTCCAGATATCAGATTTTATACTGTTATGCAACAAAATGTCATTTTGTATGAACTTGAGTACAAAAATGTCAACTTTAGGGACCTACTACTCATATGAAATTGTCAAGCCAAGAATTAGAGGATGGTTCCACCACCAAATGGTGCTGCTATGGCCAAATCTTGCAATTATTACTTTCCCCAATTGGGAGGCCAAAAGGGCCATAGGGATAGCCCTAGAACTTGAGACCATTATACAATATGATTAGGAACAACAAGACAAAGACCAATACTTGCCATATGGAAACCTACAAGAAGATTGAAGAAAATGAGTAAAAGGGTGTGACCTTAAAGAGGACATTTGGTCATGTGCATGGCCTCAATTTCATGACAAAACAATGTGGTTTGGTATATAGTTGGTCATAACATCAACCCCGTGGTCAGATGGACAGAATCCTCTACTGTTAATCAAAGGTCTCGAGTTCAAGTTATGGGTATGAAAAAATCCTTTTACGAAGCGCTTCCTTCTTAAATTGGCCTTATGCGATGCAAATCTGAATCAGTTAAGGCTCCAATATGAGTATCGAATAATAAACGAGAAACTAAAAAGAAAAATATGTTCATAACTCAAAGACATGGATAATTCCCAGCATAATGGCCTTCTGGTGGATCCATAGCTAAGGATAGCCTCCCACGCACATGCAATCGAGCTTCTAAAAGGGGTATCTCAAATTATTTGAATAAACTAGGTCTTTCTTTTTTCCTTTTTTTTTTTTTTTTTTTTTTTTTTTTTTTTAAATTCATGTCCTTTTGATTGGGTTAGAGCTAGAGTTTTCACCAATCATTTGTATCTCCTGACATCAACATGTTGAATATGTGCTACTGTTTTGTAACCAAAAAAATAATAATAGACATATGAGCAGTAGCTCCAAAAAAATGAATAGTAAATCAGAATAATTATTCAGATATTATTTAAAAATTGAGAGTACTTACGGTTGCATCATGTGTCTACTTGGTGAACTGAATACCATAAAAACCTTCTTCTAGCTATTGGTGACATTTTAGTTTTGAAATCTATCATAGGTGACTCATGGGGATCACTTAAAAGCAAAATCCAATTAAATTTGGGATTAAGAAGATTGAGGTCCAAAATATATTTTTTCAAACTTCTTAACTTTTTACAAAATACAAAAAAATCCCAATTTAATCTAAAAAACCCACCAGCCCCCTTCTCCTCCCCCCTCCCTCTGCACCGCTTTTTCACCAACCCCCAACCCCCCCCCCCCCCCCCCCCCCCGCAAAAAAAAATTTTTTTTTTTTTTTGATATTTTTTATTTGCTAGCCCCGCCCTCCTCTCCTCCTCCCACCCCGTCCCCTCGCGCCACACCCCCCCCCCCCCCCCCCATTTTTTTTTTTTAAATTTTGATATTTTTTATTTACTTTTTCACTAGCCCCCCTCCTCCCACCCTACCCCTGCCCCACACACCCCACCCCCTAATTTTTTTTTTAAAGTTTTGATATTTTTTATTTGCTTTTTCACCTGCCCCCCTCCTCATCCTCCCCATCCCCCCCCCCCCTTCCCCCCAAAATTTTATTTTTTTTTAAAAAAAAATTTAATTTGTTTTTATCACCTTTTTTTCCCCCCTCCTCCTCCTCCTCCTCCTCCCACCCCCCCCCATTTTTTTTTTAAGTTTTTGATTTTCTTTATTTATTTTTACAACCCCCCCACCCCCCAATTTTTTTTTTATCATCCCCACTCCTCCTCCTCCCACCCCCCTCCATCCCCCCCCCCCCCCCCAAAAAAAAAAAATTGAAAAGTTTTTCTTTTTATTTTTTTGCACCCCGCACCCTTCCAAAAAAAATTTGTTTTAAAAGAAGAAGTTTTGAATTTTTTTTATTTTTTTGCACCACACCAATCCCCCCCCCCTCCCCCCCCCCCCCCCCCCAAAAAAAAAAAAAGATTTTTCTTGAAAAGAAGTTTTGAATTTTTTTTTTTTTGGTTTCTTACTTCCCCCACCCACGCCAAAAAAAATTAATTTTGTTTTAAAAAAAAGTTTCTATTTTTGGTTTTTTACCCCACGCCAAAAAAAATCTTGAAGGGAAGCTTTAAATTTTTTTTTTTTTTTTGGGTTTAGGAAAAGTTTGGATAAAATCCAGGTTGTTGTTATTGTTGTGTGTTTGTAGTGAAATAGATGGTTTATCACTACAGATTTGTAGTTATTGCAACAAGTTCTACACTTTTTGCAACAAGTAGATAATCTGTTGTAACGATTCACTAATCTGTTGGACATAACTTCAGTTATTTACTTCTGTTTGTAGAAGATATCTATCAGATTTGTAGTTGTTAACAAGTTCTACACTTGTTGTAACAAGTAGACAATTGTTGCAACAACTACAAACCGTTAGACATAGCTTCGCTATTTGGTTCTGTTTGTAGAAGGTATCCTACAGATTTGTAATTGTTGCAACAAGTTCTACACTTTTTGCAACAAGTAGACAATCTGTTGCAACAACTACAAATCTCTTGGACATAGCGTCAATTATTTGGTTCTGTTTGTAGAAGATAACCAACAGATTTGTAGTTATTGCAACAAATAGACAATGTGTTGCAACGACTCACTAATCTGTTGGACATAGCTTCAGTTATTTGCTTCTGTTTGTAGAAGATATCTAACAGATTTGTAGTTGTTGCAACAAGTTCTACATTGTAACAAGTAGACAATCTGTTGCAACAACTGCAAATCTGTTAGACATAACTTCAGTTATTTGGTTTTGTTTATAGAAGGTATCCTACAGATTTGTAATTGTTGCAACAAGTTCTACACTTGTTGCAACAAGTAGACAATCTGTTGCAACAACTAGAAATCTGTTGGACATAGCTTCAGTTATTTGGTTCTGTTTGTAGAAGATATCTAACAGATTTGTAGTTGTTGCAACAAGTTCTACACTTGTTGCAACAAGTAGACAATCTGTTGCAACAACTACAAATCTGTTGGACATAGCTTCAGTTATTTGGTTCTGTTTGTAGAAGATATCCAACAGATTTGTAGTTGTTGCAACAAGTAGACAATCTATTTATGAATCAACAAATGTTGAGGAAAGATATAGCTAAATTGACAGCCAAACTGACAATCAATCCTCAGAAAGAGATGAAGAACAGAGCCGAGAAGCAGTAGATACAAATGAAGAAAGTGAAGAAGAACTAGAAGATGAAGAAACTGATGATGGAGATGGAGTAGATCAAGGAAATCTGCTACACTCCGCATATGGCTTTCGAACAAATTATTACTTAAGTTGTAGTATTTGGAGCCAAGGTTGCTGTTGAACAATTTCTGTTTTTTTTTTTTGTCCTTTATGTTATTTGTGAATGATGTTTATGAATTTATTTATTTTGATTAGTTATGGTATTTGGAGCTAAGGTCAGGTTGTATGCAATGTATGCATACATCGTTGAAGAAGTTGCAACAAGTTACTAATTTGTTTCAACAAGTTACTAATCTGTTTTAACAAGTTACTTATCTTTTTAAACAAGTGGCTTAGTTGTTGCAACAAATTACTCACCCTGTTGGAAAAAAAAATCAAACAATTGCTTAAATTATTGCAAAAATTAAAAAATATGTCGCAACAGATGAGTTAATTGTTGCAACAAATCATACACTTGTTGAAGAGGTTGTAACAAGTTACTAATCTGTTTCAACAGATGGATCAGATGTTTAAGCAAGTTGCTTAGTTGTTGCAACAGATTAATCACCTTGTTTGAATTATTGCAACAACTTACTCATATGTTGCAGCAAGTATCTCATATGCTGCAACAACTTACTCATATGTTGCAGCAGGTATCTCATATGTTGCAACAACTCCTCAATTGTTGCAACATATTCACGATATTGATCACATTGAACTCCTTTGTTTATACTGAATAACATTGAATTAATTATTTATCACTAAATATGGTTGAATTAAGTACTTCACATCAAATCATTCTAATGATCACTCGATTTAGGAAGAATACACTTAGAATTGCCCATCTAATCCATGAAATTACACGAAATTACTATCTAATCCATTAAGAATGTTAGTAGCTATATATATTCATCACTAAAAATCGTTGATTTCCTTTGTTTAACACTAAATTTGGGTGAATCAAGTAGTTCGCATCAAATCACTCTAATGATCACTTGATTTAGTCCAAACTGAGTAGTAGATCATCTTTCCTGACTCAAAATATATCAAATTTATTAAGTATTATACATTGATAACTAAATATCGTTAATTTCCTTTGTTTATCACGAAATATGGGTGAATCAATTAGTTCACATCAAATCACTCTAATGATCACTCGATTTAGTGCCTACTGACTTAGTAGATCATCTTTCCTGACTCAAACTACTATCAAATTGATTAAGTATTATATATGGATCACTAAATATAGTTGATTTCATTTGTCTATCACTAAATATCATTGATTTCATTTGTTTATCACTAAATATGGGTGAATAAAGTAGTTCACATTAATTCACTTTAATGATCATTGGATTTAGTGCATACTCACTTAGTCGATTATCTTTCCTGACATAAAATACCATTAAATTGATTAAGTATTATATATTGATCACTACTTATCGTTGATTTCCTTTGTTTATCACTAAATATCATTGATTCCCTTTGTTGATCACTAAATACGGGATGGATCAGTAGTATCTCGCAACAATCGTAATATCTGTTGCAACAAGTGTACTATCTGTTGCAACAACTGTAGTATCTGTTGCAGCAAATGACATAGTTGTTGAACAAGTCCTTACTCTTGTTGGATAAAACACAACAAGTTACCCAGCTTGTGCAACAAGTCACTCCTCTTGTTGGAAAAACCCCAACATGTAACTTAGTTGCTGCAACAAGGCCTGTCAGTTGTTGCAACAGATTGCTTACTTGTTGAAAATCTTTTAGAAGTTGGATAAAACACAAGTTACTAGTTGTTGCAACAAGTCCTGTTACTTGTTGGATAAAACCCAACAAGTTACAGAGCTATTGCAACAGATTTACTACTTGTTGGAAATTGTTTAGCAATTTAATAACAACAATACACACATTTATGATTGGACATGATCAACATATCATCTAACCAAGTTCACAAGCACCAAGAACATAAATTACCATTCTAAAAAAGAACAACATTAAAATGTCATAAAGTTCCAACAGATAACTATTATTACAACACGGTGCAATTAACAACTATGGAGCATTTCGGCTTGGACAACAACTACAAATCTGTTGGATATCTTCTACAAACAGAACCAAATAATTGAAGCTATGTCCAACAGATGAATGAGTCGTTGCAACAGATTGTCTACTTGTTGCAAAAAGTGTAGAACTTGTTGCAACAACTACAAATCTGTTGGTTATCTTCTACAAACAAAATCAGATAAATACCAGGACAAGAACAAAAAAAACAATCAGTTGGATATCTTTTCCTCAACCCTGAACCATACCAGGAAAATAACAAAAGAACCATCTATTTCACTAAAAACTAGGGGTGGACATAAACACCGAAAATCAAAAAATCGGACCGAACCGAACCGAATTAATTCGGTTTTTCGGTATTTCGGTTCGGTTTCGATTTTTTTTTTATGACAAATTCGGTGTTCGGTTTCGGGTCAACGGTTCTTCGGTATTTCGGTTTAACCGAAGTTTTTTTTTTTTTTTTTTGAAGATTTACTACATGAATACAATTTTTTTTTTACAACACTCAGTCCACTCTCTCAGGCCAAATTAATGTATATGATTAATAAAGAAGCTGCTAAATTCCAGAAGCCATCAAAGATTCAACTGGAAAATTTTCCATTCAAAAATCAAAAGGGCCTACAAGAATGGAACAAATTATTCAGAGATTATAATGCAAAATAGAAGACAATTGATAATAATCACAAAAAGATTTTGTTTATTGTCGGATGTTTGGTTCATCATATTAAAATTTGGACGTGAGATGTACTATTTAGAACATCTATAGGTTTAAATTAGATAAATAAATTTGTCTTCAATAATACTCGTGGCCTATATTAAATCATTTTTTCCAATCTGGGATTGGTTTTTATACCATCTTGATCAAAATAATTAGCTGAATGTATATAAATGATTATCAGACAGATAATACTTTTAAGAGGAACATAAAATAAAGCATACAAGAATATGGTCTACTAATTCGGTGCAGTGTTCGGTGTTGAAAAAAACCGAAACCAAACTGAACTGAACTTCAAAAAATCGAACCGAACCGAACTAATTCGGTGCGGTGTTCAGTGTCCACTTTTAAAAAACAGAAATTGAAAAACTGAACCGAAGAACCGAACGCCCACACCTACACAAACACACAACAACAACAACATGAATTTTATTCAAACTTTTCCTAAACCCCCAACTTCTTTTCAATATTTTTTTTGGAGTGTGTGTGTGTTTTGGTGGGGGGGGGGGGGGCAAAAATACAAAAACAAAAACTTTTCAAGACTTTTTTTTGGAAGGGTGGGGGTAGATAGGTGCAAAAAAACAAAAAGAAAAACTTTTCAAAACTTTTTTTAAAAAAATAATTTTTTTTGGTGGGTGGGAGGAGGAGCGGGCCGGTGAAAAAACAAAAAAAAAAAAATCAAAACTTTTTAAATTTTTTTTTGGCGGGAAGGGGTGGGTGGAGGAGTGGAGGCTGGTAAGAAAAAATCATTTTTTTTGGGTGAGGGTGGGGGTGGGGGGGGGGGGGGTTGCGAGGAGTAGGAGGGGGGTGAAAAAATAAATAAAAAAATATAAAAAATTTAATTTTTTTTGGGGGGGGGGGGGGGAGGGGTGGGCTTAGGGGTAGGGGTGCTTTGGGGGAGGAGGAAGAGGTGAGGTGAAAAAACAAATAAAGAAAATCAATTTTTTTTGCGCGGGGGGGGGGGGGGGTGGCCGGGTTCGGGGGGGAGGGGGTGAAAATAAATAAAGAAAATTAACAAATTAATTTTTTTTTGGGGGGAGGGGGTTGGGTCGGGGCGGGGGCGGGAGTGGGTCAATGTGTTAAAAATAAAACTTGAGGCCAAAGTGTTAAAAATAAAGTTAAGGGTCAAAGTATCAAACTAAAAAATTTTGGGCAAGTTCAAAACCCCTTAATCACCAATAAAAAATCATCACCTCCACTCAATAATTAAAACTTGAGTCACCTCCACTAAAAAAAAAAAAAACTTAGGAGTCACTTATAATTAAAAGCCCCTACTTTCTTTGTGATGTTACTAAGCGGGAAATAGATCGAATTTACGGTGGCATATAATAGGATGACATTTAATATATATCGCCTCAGGGATCGAAATAATTAGGTGTCATGCGAAGATATTAAAGCAAACCTTGAACAACGATTTTTTTTCTTTCTAAAAGGTGTCTTCTCAATTGTTACTCATATCAAAAACGAGGGAGTACATCAGAAATAAAAGATTGTGCGACAGACCCCCATTCCATCGAACCAAACATAGAAACAGCCGCCCAAGCTAAAGATGTGCAGCTCTGATTTTCTAACTAGAGAAACAAACACTAATTCATGAAACCCTTTCATTAGTGTCTTACAATCACGAACAAGAGAATCAAAATAATAATTATTTGAAATGTTCCCTTCGAGAGCTTGATGAATTACTTGATTATCTATCTCAATCACTACACGACTATTAGTTAAGCCGCTCAACCAACCGAGAGCTTCCCGAACGCCCATAACCTTTACAACTAACGGGCTAGGTACTTTATTTAAGAACCTTACTTGCTCGCCAATGAAATCTACTCTAGCCGTGCATATCAACATTTACACTCCTCCAGACCATTGTGACTAGCACCCGTGTTACATTTAATTTCATTTTCATTCGTTTTTTGCCATTTAGTAACCTGAATTCAGTGGATGAAACACCCTGTGATGATAAAGCCTGTGCCATCCGGAATTCTTTACAAAAGTGTTGTGCCTTCAAAAGAATTACATTTGGTGCTAGCTGTTTATTATTCCAAAGTAAGGTGCTTTGTGCATTCCATAATTCACAAACCACAAAAATTGCCTCCACAACTTTACCTTTGTCAAAGTTCTGACGTAGGCCCTCAATCCATTCAGCAAGGGTGGATTTTCCTCGTAGCCAACCGAACTCAGTTTACTCCTAACATAGTTTAGGAATAGTGCATTCCACCAAGTAATGAACAATAGTTTTCTCGAGGTGAAGATACTATGGGCAGACCGTTATGGGAGTTACTTTGTGATGAAGGATCAAGAAGATAAAAAAATTCAAGGAAACCAAGAAGCACAAGATTTAAATTCAAGAGCAAGAAAGTCCAAGAAGCTCAAGTTTGAGGATTAATTTCTTCCAAGAATGGGAATTCTTGTTTCATAAATACTTTTTTAAATAGGTTTCTTGTTTCTTGATTTATATTATCGTGGAGATTTAATATCCTATTATTAGTAGGATCTTTATCCTAGTTGTAGTAGGATTCTAGTTTTCTTTATTCTTTTCCTATAGAATAGGGATTTTACTTTCCTTGTTTTTAGCTATTTTTGTAGCCATCAAATAAGAGACCCTAGGCCTAATTAAAGGGTTCTCATGCTTTGTGAAATAGAATTCACGTTTTTGACATTAACCTCAGGTTGTAATAGAGTTATTTTCTTTATTTCTTCTTCTTTATCCTTGTTTTTGGTTCCAAGCAAGGTGAGGATATTCTTTATCTTGTTTTCAATAGTATGTGGTGTTTCTTTATCATGTAAATTGATTTCAAGTGGTGACTTAGGAACTTTATAGGCTCTTGATTATTCAAGAACACGTTTCTTGATTAAAAAAAATTTCTTTTCCATTCTGACTTTGTTTTTATCGTTTTACCCTCAATATTTACTTGTTTTGAACGAGTAAATAGTTATTCCTATAGTTCAGATCGTCAACTTTCACCTTGGTTTTAAATCACATAAATTCGATACCTATAGACTGAGATAAGTCCGTTTCTTGAATTCTTGAAGATAGCTTGCTAGTCAGAGGTTGGGTAGCAAGGTTGTTGTAGTTGGGATTAGGTTGCAGAGTGTGCAACTTAATTTACAGCTAGCTCATTGTTGTAGTGAAGTTGTTGGGGAAATCCTAGAGGTCTGTAGGTCGTGGTTTTTATCACTTTTTGAGCCGGATGATTTCCACGTAAAAATCATGTGTCCTTTAACTTCCTATTTGGTTTTATTCCACAAACACGTTTATACAACATGTTAGGTAACTTGTTCTGTCCATAGGAAAAAAGTAGGTTCACATTGGGACAAACATGTAGGTCATGCAAAGCTAACAAGTGGTATCAGAGCAGGTTCTTCTCAAAGGGTTAACACTTTGGAGAAGATCATGATGAATGTTGCACCTCTTACAGGAAACTCAGAGGGACAATCCACCAGAAGGACACCATTATTCAATGGATAATTCTATTAAGGGTGGAAGGCATGAATGGAAGATCACCTACAAGCAGAAGATTATGAATTATGAGACAGGGTGATCGAAGTACCTAAGTATCCCACAAAGAAGGGAGACGATGGAAAGGATGTGAAGAAAGAAAAGGCTGAGTATGATGAAAAGGATTACAAGATACCAGAAAAGAATGCAAAGGCCAAGAACGCCCTAATTTGTGGGCTTGGACCATACGAGTACAATAGAATCTCTAGATGCACTACGGCCAAGCAAATCTAGGATGCCCTGAATATTTCCCATGTAGGAACAAGCCAAGTAAGGAAATTTATAAAGGCTATGCTCTCTACTGATTATGAGAATTTCAGGATGAAACAGGAGAGACTATTCTTTGAGATGTTCACTAGATATACTTCAATTGTGAATGAATTAACCTCACTTGGAAAGGTCATCTCCACACAGGATTCAGTGCGTAAGATTTTGCGAACACTGTCGAAATCCTTCAAGATGAAAATTACAGCCATCAGGGAAGCAAAAGATATAGAGGAGATGTCGCTAGATGAATTGGTGGAAAATCTAAAGACCTATGAGATGGACGTGGAGAATACTAGAATGAAAGAAGAAAGCTCAGAAAGATCGTTAGCTCTCAAAGCCACAAATAAAGAAGATGAAGAGGATATGGCTCTGATCATGAGGAATTTCAAAAAATTCCTTAGAAAGGAAAATTAGTTGGGCAAAAACTCTGAAAGAGGAAAGTTTTGATAGAGGACAAACTGGTGGATGCTTTAAGTGTGATAAAACAGATCACATGATCAATTATTGCCCATTATGGGAAATAGAGTGGAGAATAGAAGGGCATAAAAGGAGAAATAGGAAGCTAGCAAAAACAAGAAGACTACAAAGGTAATGGTAGCAGCCTGGGGATTTGATGATGACTCAGAGGATGAGGCTGATCACACTACACTCATTGCTGATGATCATCCAGAGTCAGATATGGAGGTAGACATCGAGACGAGGACGAGAAAAGATGAGACACTCAGTGAGATCAGAAGTGTAAAGGATCAACTATTGAAGAGTGAAGGAAGTGGAGTTAAAACAGAAAAGGAGAAATAATTGTTAAAATAACATGTTGCTCAACTTGGTTCATCCATATTGAGTCTTTAATCTTAAGTTGACACTCAAAGTAGTAGAGCATGAGGCAAACAATGAGCTACTAAAGGTTGAGGTCAAATTAAAAAGAGTAAGAAGGGAGATATAGTTGGAAAAAGAGAAATCTCGAGATTAGCTCAAAACTGCTTAAAACAGAGCTTGATCTTGAAAAAGCTAATCGATGGACTCGAGCCTCTCCACCACTCTCAAATATCACGAGTCGTACGCATAACATTACTACATGATTAGGGTTTGACAAAACAACGGGATATGAAGTGTCAGAAGAGGCTTTATGCACTCTGTGTGGAAAGATGGAGCACTGCAGATTTGAATGTCCAGTGAACATAAGCTACAAGATAAAGAACTTAAAGATCTCAAAGAAGAACACCAAATCTGTCAGGAAGAAAGCTACAGGTGTTGGAAATAGGTTCACGTGGACATTACCTGAATGGACAAAGAAGAAATTGATACATCCCATAAGTGAAGGAAAGGGACCCAAGCTCGCATGGGCGCTCAAAACCAATCCCTGATTCCCTTGCAGGAAAGAGGAGCAGAAGAGCAAGCTAAAATGATATATAAATAGTGCTTGCTCAAAATATGAAGAGAGAAAATATTGCTAATTCTGGTCACTCTCCAGATTGAAGAAAGGAAGCACTACAGAAAGAAGGTTATCAAAAGAGGAAAGCAATTAGATGGGGGGAACATGCATGACACAGGTTTAAGAACCTGCTCCTCTTGTTAAATGAAGATGGTCAAACAGGAACGAGTGTTATACACTCAGGAGATGAAGTTCTCAAACTTAGGAAGTAAAACCAGGGGACTCGTTCATGGCAAAAGAAAACTGTGTGATTAAGTGCATATGTACTAGAATAATGAATGGTTCCCATTGGGCTTATAAAAGGAAGATTATGCTAGCATTGGGAAAAAGTAAAAGTTGCACATGTATCCCTCAAAATTGGCTAGGGAGGTTGTCACAGCCTTTGTGGTACTACAAGAAATTGAAATAATTTACTCAGTCTTGTACATTAAACTGTACATCCTATACGAGGCGGTGTTCATGATCTTGCAAAGTCTAAACATGATAGTATCGCGAAGCGTATGTGTCTCAAATAAAAGATTGCAAATGTGCTTCAGGTATGTTTTGTTCCCTACAATCAATTATATACTCAGATCATGGAACAACATAGACAACCTGTTTTATCTACCCTAGTCATGACTAGCAGTCTAAGGAGTACATTGAGAGAACAAAAAGTGAGTCATGATGATAGCCTTGAAAAGACACCCAAAATGAAATCATGCTCTTTCCAAAAAAGAGGACTTTTCAGTTATCCAATCAAATCTCTACATAAACTGATATAGACTCACCTTCACCCCACAAATTCCGTCCCATCTCTCTTACCTCGAAGCTCTAATGAGAAAAAAAGTGTGCAAATACCTCTTAAGCTCTGATCAGTTTCACACCTTCTCACACTTCCGTGATCCCTCAAATTTAGAAAGTACACTTCACCACACCCTCTCAAACACAGCATTCCCTGATGACCAAATGATCTTATCGACTAGAAAGATGAAGAGGGAAAGAAAATTGGGTGGAGCGCATAAATAGGGGGAATATGTGAAAAATATCAAAATAGGGGATAGAATAAAGGAAACCGGTGGTGCAACAACTTTTCAATAAAATAAGTTGGTTGATACCCTAAGCTCATCTATAAAGGATTCATCTGACCTATTACGATACTGGAAGTATGGAGTTATAAGGGTTCATGGAGAAGTATGGAAGGTTGAAACAGAGAAAGAACCCCTCACTATCAAGAAAAGAACAACAATCCAGATCTTGATCCTCATGGAAAAATTGGTGGAAAAAGATGGGGGTCTTTTTGGGGGAAAAAGGTGGATAAACTATCTATCCAAAGGAAGGAGAAACAGACGATGAAGAGATATCCTCCCTACTAAACCACTCCCCTAGCTAGAACTCCATAGGATTAGAACCTCCACATTGGTCACATTCACTTTGAAGTGATTAGTCTAAATCAAACCTTGTATAAATTCTCGAAGTCCAGTTCCATGGATCTGTTGTATATGGTTGTAACCAAGGACTAGAATTGTAATTGTTTACATCAAAAATATATTGTATATCTTACTAATTTGTGCCTGAAATTGTATGACTTGAATGTATTATTGACTAAACAAGTAAATGTTGTTATCTGTGTATATGCAATAGCCTAGTGGCGATGAGTTGAATATTGTTAACTTTTTTATGATGCCAAAAGGAGGAAGATTAATTAACGGTGCATTAATGTTTTTTGACTCATGCTAACATGGTTTACGTTGAGAAAATCTGGAATATAAGATGGACAGAACAGGTTACACCGTTAGTGTTGGTTACACAGTTAGTGTTGGTCATCATCAAAAAGGGGGAATTTATTGGCATAAAGCCATATGTGTTATATCCCGTATTTTGTACATTGGGACAATCCGGTTTAACTATGATAAGTTAGGGACAAAACCATTCCGGGATACAAAGTCGGGATTTTTGACCTTCGATTTTATTTTAAGACATAACTTGTGCATGAATTTGTTGGCATGGAACACTTAGGAAATTTGGGACCAAAAATGAAATTTGTGAAAGTTGGAAATCATGCAAAAAATGCCATGTTGGCCGTGTGGACTTGAATGGTCCCACACACTTTGTGGACAATTTTAATTGGTCCAACACATGTGTGTGGGCCATAGACACTTGTGCAATTTAGGTGGAAGCATAAAAGATGATCACCAAGTCATATTTATTCATTTCTACACTTAGCAAAAAATAAAAAGTTGAAGAACTCCATAGAGAGGCTCTCGGCCAAGGAGCAAGAAAATTGAAGTCCAATTCTAGCCATCCCAAAATTATTTCGTTGATGCAAATCCACTAATTTGAGGTCCCTAAGTAACATGGAAGTGTTATTCGGGTCAGTATTTGAATGTATAAGCGTTGATGTTGGCTTGAAGGTAAGCCGTTGAATTGAATATATTGAAAGTTGTTGAATGATGTAAAAGAGAGTTACTAATGTTATATTGTCTTTGGGATTGATTATTGATGTTGCTAGGTTGGTTGTTGTTGTTGTTGTTGTTGTTGATTTGGCCGAGTTAAATTCTCGGGGTTGGCCTATTTACAGGGGAAATGCTGCCCAAATTTCTGTAGAATTAAGTGTTAGTTTGGAATTAAATGCCTAAACGTCTATAGCTAATGTTTGGCGTATTATGACGTATTTGTAGACCTTGGGGAGCCCGAGGCGTAGGTTGGCATTAGCTTGAGTTTGGAGTAGCTTTGAGAGCGTTTGAGGTATGTAAAGCTCAATCCTTTCTTCTTTTGGCATGCCTTAGTTACAAATAGGCTATGACACGAGCCTCGAGGAAATTCGATTCTCGCAATCCGAGCATGTTTATGACTCTTATTCGTTTCTTGGAATTCGTATGTTGATATGATGAAATATTGGCCCTTATGTCTTTGGAATATTTGATTTTCAAATTTTGCATAAAAAGTTTGGTTTTTAAAGAATTCCGTAACTACGAACGCCCGTATCTTTCACAGAAAGGCTCGGATTGCCTCGATATGTTCGTAGGAGGTTGTATGGTGTATGATGAGTATGTTTTCCATAGGCGGGCCCGGCTCAGGTCAACACCCGTCCGTGGGTCTCGCGACTCTTCTTTTTGTAATCCTGATGACTTTTGAAAGAATTTGATTTGGTTATTATTCTGATTTCTAAGTATGGCCATTTTACTTATCATTTGAGTCTATTATAGTGATTTTATACATATGGTTACTCATGACTCTGCTCGTGCATTCTGTTGTATATTTCGCCAAGTCTCGGGCCGGTTCTGTTGTCGTACGCACTATGATATACTCCGGTGTTATGCTGTGTTTATGGTTCACCGAGCCCCTCGCTCGAGGGCCGGGTTCCGCTTATATTTGGTGATATCTTTGTGTATGGCGTTATCTTTGTGTTATGATGTGTGACGGGGATATGGAGATTTGAAACCTTCTGGTGTTATGTTGTGTTATGGCGCTATCGACGGGCGGGCGACCATATTTTCTGTGCCCTATGCATGATTTGTATTTTTGAAAGTAAACATTTTGATACTTTGGAAATGCATTTACTTTTACGTACCTCTATTTCGATTATGACTCAGATTTGTATACTATAATTTCTGCTTTGCATACTCAGTTCATATTTCGTACTGACCCCCTTTCTTTGGGGGGCCGCATTTCATGCCCGCAGTACGCACGCACGGTTGGTGATCCGCCAGCCTAGGACACCCTTTTCTGCTGTTTGGAGTGCTCCCTTTTCTTCCGGAGCCTACATTTTGGTATACACTCATCCGTTGCATATGTATATATTTGTTCAGGGGTACGGCGGGGCCCTGTCCCGTCATATGATTCTGTTTGTCTGTTTAGAGGTCTGTGGACATGTATGTGGGTTATGCCCATTCTGTACAGTTGTGTTTGTATGTTATATGTTCTGGGCGACCCCATTCGCCGTGGCAGCCTCGTCGGCTTGCATTTGTATATGTTTTGGGCCGTTGCGCCATTTGATAGCCTTGTCGGCTTCTGATATATATATGGCTGTGTTTGAGATGTGTTTGCGGCAGTTTGATACAATCTGAGACAGTGTTTGATAATTGCGTCCGTATAAGCTATCTGTGTGTGATTCGGACTAACGATTGTGTTTGGGTGCCCAGCTCGGGCACTAGTCCCGACCTACGGGGTTGGGTCGTGACAATATGTGAAGTTTTGATGGTTGACAAAGCAACACTTGGCACGAGAAAGTATAGTTAATTAACAAGGTTACAATTGAATAGAACTAGATAGTTGATTGAGAAAAGGCAGAGAGAGAGGCTTCAGTAATGTAAAAGGTCTGAAAAGGCAAGCAGCATAGGATGGTTAGAACAGGTCCATAGACATGTTCCATCGCACAAGAGCATATAGACAAGTGCAATGAAGCATATCAGAGAGAAAATGAACTGTCCAAATACATATTCCATCATAATGACAGATGCAGATGACTCAGTCCTAGAAGCAGTTCAATGAAAGGGTAGAACAAGTATGCAAACTGTTTTATACAAATGAGTCGTCAAGTATAGTGGACGAATGGTCACAGGTCATCCGGTGTATTGGTAGTGAGGAGTTAGAGTGACTAAGACTCAGAAGACAATGTACAGAAGGAAGAAATTGTACAACTAAAGAGTTTTGCAGACAAAAGCATGTGTATCAGGTTAACAGAAGAACCAGGCCTGCAAACATGCTCCATCACAGAGCAAGAACAAAATCAGAGGTCAAAGAGTGAGTCAATATTGAAGACATGATTTATTCCAGCAATGAATAAAGGCATGTAAAGAAGACCGACACAGAGCAGCACATATCTATGAAACAGATCTATCAGTATGTTCCAGCCAATATCTCAGTAACAGTTCAACGGTAGATGAAGAATGAAGGAGATTAGTGGAACAGGTACATGAACATGTTCTATCTTAGATAATGCATTGATTCAGAGGCAGACAAACTAGGTGGATGAAACAAGCTCGTGAACATGTTCCAAGGCAAGTCCTATAGCAACTAGGATTTGCAGAATTATGGAAAGAACTTGGCGGTCAAGTATGAAAGATTCCTTACCATATTTGTAGGGATTAGTAAGCCTTCTAGACATATTAGAAGCAGACTCAACAAGGCAAGAATACAAGTACTAAACAAACCCTACGATCGTGTCATTGACTGACTGGGAAAGGGTTTTGTGTTTCCCGACCTATGGAGCATAATGTTATAAATACCTGATCTTTCCAAGAAGAATTTTTCGCACCCACAAAGAGAGAATTCAGAATATTGAGCGAAGAAGATATATCCATCATATTCAAGAACCCGGGGTTGCGTCCCTAGTAGAAGATGACGGGTTGGAGGAGTTGTTCTACTGAATAATGTTTTCTAGTTCTTAGGTCTATAATCTTGTATTAGGTTTGTACTATCAAAGTGTTTCTTTGTCAGCTTATTCAGAAGCATAAAAGTAGATACAAGGGTAACTTCAAGTTAGAGTCTAGCTTGACGATAGCATGCTAGTCAGAGGTTGGGTAGCAAGGTTGTTGTAGTTGGGATTAGGTTGTAGAGTGTGTAACTTAATTTGCAGTTGGCTCATTAATGTAGTGAAGTTGTTGGGGAAATCCTACATATCTGTAGGTCATGGTTTTATCATCTTTTGAGTTGAGTGATTTCCACGTAAAAATCATGTGTCATTTACCTTCCCGTTTGGTTTTATTCCACAAACATATTTATAGAACAGGTTATGTAACGTGTTCTGTCCATAAGCAAAAAGTAGGTACACATTGGGACAGACACATAGGTCGTGCAAAGCTAACACAAAGTCATAATAAACTCTCATAATGAACCTGGTGTCTCTAGTACAAGGAATACTAGAGAAGAAATATAAGTCTGGAACAACAACAGAAAAAAAGACAGAAATAAAATAAGTAGAAGAACCTGGTGCCACAGAATAGCCAGTAACTCACCCGGAATCCGTCATGCTGGTCTCCTCAATGATGGGTGAAGCCTCGAGTCCCACTGGTGCTAGGAACCGAATCTGTATACAAAAAGGTACAGCAAGTGTAGATTGAGTACAGGAAATCAACGTGTACTTAACATCATCGTCGACTGACTCTAAACTAAAACAATGACGAGGGTTGGTCTTCCAAATGCTTTTTCCACACTTAACAATGATTAGTCCAACAATACAATAGTTATGAACCGATAAGTATTCAATTAATCATTTATGTAAGATAAGTACATTTCCATCAATAACTCAAGCAAGTCACTCAATATGGAATTTAATGAATGATAAGATATGCAAATGCTATCAAGGACTTTCATTATCGGTATACACCCGCTCTATAATATGGAACACGTGACCCATGTAGGACTCACGAGGTCCATACACCACCCCAAACCATTTCCCATCTGGTCCTTAGCCATTTAGGCTTCCAATCACATTACCTCACTTAGCCAATTCGGCTCAAATTTCCAGTCTTAACCAATTCAGCTCACATTAACTGTCTTTAGCCAATTTGCCTCTTTATTATACACATCACTCCGTCCGAAACCATTTCCCATCGGACAACACATAGGTATCCTAAATTGTAATATGCATGATATACCATATGAAATTATGAATATAGCATGCACATAATAAGCAACAAGGCTATAAAGTAAAAGACTCAATCTTAGTTCTTTTTCACTTTTAAATGAGTATTATGCAGTGATTAGAATACATAATCACAATTTAGACAAGAATATACATAGAAGCATCAAATAAGAAATCTCATATCTCAATCACAATTCACGTAAATCAATCTAAACTATCAACTAATGCCTAAAGCATGACATTCAGACCAGGACAATGTAAAAGGTCAATATTAACAACTTCCTAAAACATGACATAGGTACCCAATAGAAGTGCTCATCACCTCACAAGTACGGACCCCCATAGTTCCCATTACTCCCGTTTATAATACATTTTAACCAAGCACGCTCTTTAAATAAAGTCAAATAAGCTCTCAATTTACTTAATTTGAAGTCCGACGCTCACAATAAAGTCGTGCCCTTTCGTAGAGTCTCCGAATGATCCCAATCTGTTCAAATATGGATTCTATGCTAGCACTAGAGGTGTCAAAAAGGGCTGGCCCAACCCTACCCTAACGGGTTATAGACTTAATTGGGCTTGTCACGACCCAATTCACGCGTCATGATGCCACTTAATCTATCCCCCGATAGGCGAACCACTCCCAAGTTGTCAAATAATTAAGCAAAGGAAATGCAGAAGTTTAAATACATCAGAAGCACTAATTAAGAGTCTTAATATATAGATAAGTGCGAAATATAACTTAGTCAAAATACAACCCAAAACCTGGTCAAACTTACACAAGTGCTTCTAAATAAATTACATGTCTTAAGTACAAATACAACATTGCTTTGGTATTTTTCTTTCGCCCTTATTTTCTTTCTTTTACTTTTATTGACATAGGGTACCAGAGAAATCTTTATAAATAGACAGAAATATAAAGATAGAAGAAGTTCCAAGACTGCTAGTACGGCTGGTTGCTCACCCTGAAACCTCTAAATGTACTGACTCGAGATCAGCCACGAGGCCTGGAACTGATACAAGGATCGTCATCTGCACAAAAAGTGCTGCAAGTGTAGTATGAGTGCAAACCACTAGTACACCGTAGGTATCATAGACCGACAATGAAGGAAACACATATACATCATATAAAGACTGAATCTAAACACTCA
This sequence comes from Lycium ferocissimum, assembly GCF_029784015.1. Lineage (NCBI taxonomy): Eukaryota > Viridiplantae > Streptophyta > Magnoliopsida > Solanales > Solanaceae > Lycium > Lycium ferocissimum. Next base: position 18,115,011 of record NC_081353.1, read on the forward strand.
TTATGCTAACTCAACTTATCTTTTCTAGTTCTGCCCAAGAATTCATATTTCACTAGAAAGACATATAGGCATGTATCATATATGGAGAATGATAGAACAAATGGATGAATGAAAGTATGAATGCAATGCACTGGCCAATATCAATTTTGGTACACACATGCTAGCGATCATTCCATCTATCATGACCCATGGGGAACTCGCGAGGTCTATATATCTGTCACTGTACCTCTCGAGGTCCTTTTCCTTTGGACTGTGATCACTCACTGTACCGCCCGACTTTACTGCCGAACTGTGAGAAACTCATGATACTACCCGACTTTACCGTCAAACGGTGAGAACACCAGCCTTACCTTCATCTCGGTCCTTCATACCATCTTGTATTCCCCTTTGCCATAACTCATCCAACAAGTACATATAAGTATGAAAAGAATACAACATGTGTAATATCTTATGTCAACCGTATCATGTAATTAAAGAATGGATATACAACATCAAGCAAATACATGTGTAACTCATTCCCTTTTCATAGTTTATACTAGATATGGAGTGATGAGGTAAAGTAAATCACTCATAGCAAGTATAAGTCACACATGGCTATCATAGCCCACGTAAAAAAAAAAACAATCATACCAACCTAATTGGATTTATCACCACCTTCAATGCCCAAAGGCTTTATCTGCTTTCCCCGTCACAATACACTTCTCTTATTCTAACTACCCAAACAATATACACCTGTACCACCAAGTGCTCATCGCAGTCACTAAGGTGGTACCCCATATCATTCCCAATGCCCCTTCAATATTTATATTTATATACGTCCTCCAATTGGAGTCTAAAAAGTAAACCGTAACCTACCTCAAAGCCAAATAGGAGCCAGGAACCCTCAAGCCGGAACCTTTTCCTTTCGAAGTGCTTCCAAACTCTCAAAGTCTCTCAAATATAGATTCTACATTAATACACGAATCCGTATATACCCATATTTTCATACCTTTACCCCAAACCCAAAAACGAACTCAAAATAGGCAAACCCGAGACCTAAGGTCAAAACTAGAATTTTAGTGCAGAAATAGTTTACCCGTAGTTTAAATAGTCATAATCCAAAAATTATGAAATTCTAATCACAATTGAGCCTTCAATTTCATTAATTTATACTAACCCCAGTTGAGTCTAAATTTGAAGTTGGGAATTTAAGTTCTACCCAGTTAAGTCCTCGTACGCACCTGCAAGAGAGGCATCGCGATCGCAACCCAGACTCACCCAACCATTGCGAACGTGACAGTGGTATCGCGATCACGATACCCAGGCGTGACGCGGCCCAGCCCCCTTTTTCCACTTTGCATATGCGTCAGGACCATGCGAAGAAGGAAACCAGCAACTGAACACCAGAAATTTTCTGGTGTTCCCCGAATTTGGATTTGACACCCGAAACTCATTCGAGACCCCACGGACACAAACCATATATGCACTTTAACCGTAAAACACCATATGAATCCACTCACGCACTCGTAATTTCCAAAAGATCATCTAGACTCGATGTTGACCGATTTTAACTCTTAACCTTAACCTAACTAGTTTTCAACTAAACGACCCAAATCTCTCCCAAATGCCTCGGGACCCGAACCAGCTACTTGACTAAGTCAAAAATTACGCTCCGGACCTAATAGAGCTATTAGAATTCTATTCCGAACACGTTTAACAAAAGTGTATTATTGGTCAAAGCTTTCCAAAATTAAACTGGAAACTCAGAACTAGGATTTTCTTCGCCGATACTAATCCGATTGTCTCGATAATCACGTCACCCATCCCCCAAATCAAATACTCCAAATTAAAGCTAAGAGAAGGGTCGTTTGAAAAAAAGAGAGTATATTCTTCAATACGACCTAACGGGTGGTTACAGGGCTAGAACGGGTTGGCCCTTTTTACTGAAGGGCCTTCAAAATGTCAGCCCAATCCATCCCTAAGCGGGTCACGGGATAGGACGTGCTGGCCCTTCTATTTTCATTAGTGTGTGTTTTGTTATTTTTCTTCTCAAAATGCTCCATCCATCCTCCCCTCCCATTATGTCTTGATTGAGAAATTCTTCTGGCAAGTGAAATCTAGTAGTAATTTCAAAGGAGAATTAATAAGATAATCTTATCATATTATTTTGTTGCAGTTACTGACTTTTCTGAATAATGCTTTTCTATAGTATTTTGTCATGGCTTCTTTACTTTCATATTCTTATCTGACCTTTTTGTCATGTCTTTTCTTGAGCTGAGGGTCTTTTGAAAATAGCCTCTCTACCTCCTAAGATAGGGGTAAGGTTTGTGTACATTTTACCCTCCGCAGACCCACTTGTGGAATTACACTGAGCATGTTATTGTTATTATTGTTGTTGTAATTAATAAGATAATCACTATCTCTTGGTATTATTTTTGCTATCAAAGATACCATAATCTTGTTAACTCTCTTGGAGTCTAACAATAGAATTATGCACAACTGAATTCAAAGTCATTATGTGACTATTGAGTATTGACTATGTAGAATCATTTTACGAACAAAATTTATATAAAAAGAGTGATTTTAATGATGAATTCCAAACTAACGTATTAAAGTGTGACTATATATAACAATGACACACTCATTAGTCATTACTCATCAATAAACTCAATATCATTCCACCTTCTTTCACTTTCAACCAAAATACAATTTCTATAGCTCATTCTCTGGCTTTCTTCTTTCCTCTTAGTTGTTGATAATGTAGCATACTAGAAGAAATATTAAACGATCATATTTTTTTTCACCAATTCATTTTTCACACTGATTTATTTAAGTTGTATAAATAATTTCTCCCACAAACTAACAATACATTTGAGAAGATAAACAATAATTTTTATACAGTAATATCTAGCTCAAAATATGAAATGAAATGTCCAAGTTCATTTTTGGGGAATTAAATAAACTGCCCAGGGGTTCTTCGCGATCGCGAAGGACTCCTCGCGAACGCGACCTGACCCGCACCCCACCCATCGCGATCACGGTCAGCCCATCGCGAACACGATATCTTGTCCACGCAAAAATTTGCAAACGTGATGCCAAGCTCGCGAACGCTAAGACCAAAACCAACCGGACACAAACCAAATATGCATTTCAATCATAAAACACCCGACAAATCTACTCGCGTACTCAAAACACCCAAACAGGGTCGTCTTGACTCGATGTTCAACTCCAATTCATCAAAGAGCTAGTTTCTAAACCAACCACTAAAATCACACCCGTATCCCTCGGGAACCGAGCCAACGACTCGATTAAGTCATAACTCATATTCTAGACCTAAGTAGCTGGATCGTCAACCTTTATGTCGTTACCTGCATCACGAGATGTAGGATCCCAAGCAATAAAAAGGGACATAAGCACATTTGAATTGTACTGGTATGTAAAGCAACTTAAGCAATAAAGTACTGGAACTGAAACTGAAACTGAACTAAACAGGAAAGCAAGAAGCTGAAGTACTCCCTATCCTGGATGAAGAAACACCTGTAAAACTGTAAATATAGCTGTGGCCTAGGGCCCAAATAATGTGCACAAAAACTGTGGCCTCAGGCCCAAGCAATACGTATGCATAAACTGTGGCCTACGGCCCAAAAATACAGATACAAGTGATCAACATTAACAATTTACAAGATCGGCTATAGCTGATAGCATGATAACTGGTTCTGATTATGGGACTCATGCAAATAACTGGTTATACACTGACTGAGACTCATGTGATAACAATGCATAAGTCTATAAAGATTACGTGTTGAGTTCATGATGTTCAAAGTGACAACCATGAACGAATTCTGTAACTGCAACCCTAGAAGATAACAGCTCTATATCATATCATGAAACTAGGGCTAAACTATATTCTGAGTCAAATTACTGACAAGTATGAAGAATGAGGCGTAGGGAGAATCATGAATATTCCCTAACGTAGATAGTTAACCTCACATACCTTAATTCCAGCCATTGAGCGTAATACGATGTTCGTCAACCCTTTTAACTTTGATCTATACCAATACAAGTCAAAGGGATTCTATATTAGCAATAATATCCATGCTTTGATCATCTAAGCATTTGGTAGGCATAAAGCTCCACAATCTCCATTAATGGTGTTTCTTCACCCAATTCTCATTCTATTACTTCTAAGTGATTCTACAATCTCAATTCGATGAAAGTAACATTATTCTTCATCACTCATATGACTACAACAATTCTAAGTTAATAATCCAAAACCCTAGCATAGTTCATATGATACTCTTTATCAAACCCATTTACGATTCTCCCAAGAACTCATCAATTCACAACTATAAGTGAGTAGAGAGTATAAGTATTACCTTTAGAAGTTCAATCCTCTTGAATTCGGATTCTAGGGTTCCTTTGTCCAAGACGAAGATTCAATCGATAATCTATGGAATAGATTAGGATTCTAGCGTTAATCTTTGTTAGATTGATGTAATAATCAATGGGGTTTGAGTAAGAACTCACCTTGTATGCTTTGTGGAAGCCCTAGAGTCTTTTCTCTCCAAAAAGATGGTTTAGGAAGAAGTGGGAAAAGTTTTTCGGAGTTGGATACATATAAAATTCGAAAAAGGACGTTTCATGCATAATTTGGCCTGGTGCGTCGCCCTGGGCATCGTCCAAAGTGGGGCACTAGGACTATATTACAGGCCCTGATAAAAATTATGCTTTCTGCAAATTTGGCTTGGGGCGACGCCCCAGGAGGCGCCCTAGGCCATTCTGACAGTGTTCGGTAGAATGCACATAACTCCTAGAACAAAACTCTGTTTTGTCTCCATAATATACCTTTGGAAAGATATTTCAAAGGGATACAACTTTCATGTTTTATGTTTTCTCAAGTTCCCAATAGATTTTCACGAAATTGGGCTGGACGGCAGACGTATCAAAACTTAGCCGATTCTATTGAAATCTGAGCACCCCTATATTAGCCATTTTGAGATGATCATATCTCCTTGATCCGAAGCCCGATTGGCCTGATCCTTATATGATTGGAAAGGTATTTCTACGTACTACAACTTTCATTAAGGGTACTTTCCCAAATTCCCAACTAATAAAGGAGTTATGGCTGCCCGATGTAGGCCTATCAATCATTTTCGCAAAACGTTCAAACCTTCAGTTTTTCCACTAAAACTCTAATGATATGAGCCTAATCTTAGCTCTAAGATACGGGATGTAACGGTTTACTTTATGCAACCCTAGGAGGGGGTGATTTCCATCTTTATACCCAATTGTGTTGAATATTGTAATGGTTGTTTTTCCTTGAAAACAAAAGGCTTGTATTGAAAGAACTATATTAAGTTGGATTGGCATTACGCCCATCAAGGGTAGGAATTATGATTGGTTTGACATATCGCATCGTGCATTGCATTGCATGGTTTATGAGGAAATACAGGTAGCAGGCAAGGCCGAGTGTGGGCATTGTGTTGTCTGGTCGTGGTGCTGTTGAATTGAATACGTGAATTATATACATATGATTTGGATCTGTATCTAAGGTTCGTTCCGGAGCAGAGGTTTATGCTCGGGTCCGAGGAGTGAATCCGGAACGAGTAGTACATGGACACCATGGGTCCTCTGCAGGTTATGACTACTGAGCAATGACATCCGATAGCATGTGTGTACAGTGTGTTTGGGCCCTTTGCATCGCATTTTACATTGCACTACATCTCATATTTCTATGTTATACATGTTTGTGCTACTGTCGTTGATACTGCTTATGTATCCTTATGATTTAGTTGAGAGTTTGGGTGGATAGGGGATTTGCATATGGTAAGTGTAGTGCTGAATGTCAGATAGTGATTCATATTCCTATGTGCATCGTATTATAGTTAGGAATGTGAGTAGGTGAAATTTATTAATAAAAAGGGGTAGAAGTTAGAGTATACGATGAGCGTGGAGACGAGAGTACTAGGTTGGATGAAAAGAAGGGAAGGGTTGTGATTTAGTAGAATGCTCGTACACTTTGGAAATAAAAGAAGCGAACTTCGAGAGTGAAAAGGTAACGAGTGACATCGTAATAGACTTTATTTAGAATCTAAAGTTTTATTGACTTGCCTGCTTATGTTAATGACTTTATATTGTGTTGCGTGAACTAATCTTAGTCGACCTATGATACTTACCAGTATGTGTGGTGTACTGATACTACTCTTGTTATACCCTTTCTGGGTGTAGATGTGTTGCAGGTATTAGCTGAAGTTTCGCGATGTGGATTTACCGGACATTCTCCTACAACCACGCTTATCTTACTCCCGGCAGAGGTTGTGTCATTTATTTTGTCTTCTTATAATTAGGAGCTCTTGTACCTGTCTAGATTAGATCTCGGGAATTTCTTTTCAGTTTTATTGTATTTTAAAACAAAGTCTGTACGAAGCTTTTACTTTAATTTTGTGATTTTGAAAGATTGTTGTCGCAACTGTTTAAATGTTGGGTTAGTTGGTAAGGGTTCGCCTACTAGGTTAGTAATATGGTAGTTGCCCTCACGCCCCGCGGGTTGGGTCGTGATAGTTGGTATCAGAGCCTAGGTTACCGGTCTCACAAGTACAAGAGCAAATGTCTAGTAGAGTCTTGTGGAATGGTACGATGACGTCCGTGCCCATCCGCAAGAGGCTATAGGACATCTAAAAGTTTCTCTTCATTCATTCTATTGTGCCACCCCAATACTCCATCTCCTAGTTGGATCCAAGTGGTATCTAGATGATTCCAATTGCTATCTTAGCGGGCTAATTGGTATCTGTCGATTCCAATTGGTATCTCTTTATTTTGACTCAAGGAAGACCTTCTATAAGTAGGTGCGTAATTAATTGTGTGACCAAGTGAAAGCTCCGTAGTAATGTTGGTGTTGTAGACTGGGTACTGATCCTGGGAATATTAGCACGTTAATAGCGCTGTCATACACGGGGGCGTAAACCATGTTTTCACGTGCTAATCTTTTAAGTAAACCCCTACGCGATCTGAGCTGGAATAAAAAAAAATTCAGTCACTGGCACTGTAGCACCGCTATAGCGGTGTGGGGACCGCTACAGCGGGATCGCTATAGCGGGGCCTTAGAGCGCTATAGCGGGCCCAGAATTTCTGCCAGGGCCGCTATAGCGGTATACTTACCGCCATAGCAGTACAGCTGAAGCGATCGATTTACCGCCGTAGCGATACCATTTGACCAGTAGCTTTTCATTTCCTCCCCTGTTTTACCAAGTTGTGTAGTCCAACAACAAAGCAAGAATAAATCAATTCCCAAAACAGTTATATTTATAAAAACATCCGCCCAATGAGGGCAATCGTCTTACAAGCGCCTTTAAACCGGGGCACCCACCCCAAAACAACAAAAACAAGGATTATCCAAACATGCCAAAACACAACCAAAGCAAACAGATTATCTAAACATCAAAGCCCTACAAGGGCAAATCCTAACCAAAGCTGATAAAAAAGGGGGGGGGGTGTCTAAACCACTCCTCGGCTAGTCCCCTCATCGCCACCATCCTTCGAGTCACTAGAGTCCTCGCTACCAAGTCCAAACTCGCTGAGGAAAGAGAACTGGGAGGCATCTCTGGTAGTCACCTTGGGAGGCTTCACCTTCGGGACTAGGGCCTTCAAGACACTCTTGATGCCCTTCCACATCTTCACAAATAGCTTGTCCCTAGCCCGGCTCTTTTTCTTCTCTTTGTCCAAATCCTCTCGGAAATCCACATGGGCTTGAGCCAAGGATCCATAGGCGCCCTGCAAGGCATCCACACCCTCTCCCATCTTTGTCTCGGTCTCCATGTAACTCTTCATCTGCTCAGTAGTAAAATAGCTAGTACCCGCAGCGCTGCTAGACGACCTGGCCTCCATGGAAGGCCGCACAAACCCCATCATGACGGCCCTTACTGCAGCCATATGAGCCTCCATGCGCTCCAGAGTACCCGAGGCCTGTGACTGTCCACTCCCGCCCTGTGGCCCACCGCTGTCATCCGAGCCAGTCCACTTTCTTTTGCCTCTGCCCTGTGATCCCTTGACCGTGATCCCTTGACCTTTAAAGGGTCAAAAGCGACATCGCACTCCACATAGCGGTCCCCATGCTCGATGGGCACCCCAGGATTATGGCAGAGATGGGTAATCAGGGAGGGAAACATCAAGCTCGGCCCAGCCTTGGCTATAAAACCCCGCCACTCCTCGATCACCTGCATACGCACATTTACGGGCACATCATCTAGAATGCAAGCCACCACGAGGGCTCGTGGGTAAGTGACATCAGTAGTATTGCTCGAGGGGCGAACCCACTGGGCACGAGGTTTAATCACCTCCGGGCCTCAGGAGTAAAGTGTATGCTCTTTATAGCCAATCATGAGATAACCCAAGTAGCCTTCTTCCTCTTTGATTCTCGTACCAACATTCTCACCCACCACGGTCCGTTACCTTCAACGTCCTTGGCCCGAAGCTCATCCTGTGGAGGGTTGGGCAGCCCGTGAACGGCGTTGATGTCCTCGGCACTCACCATTACGGCAACCCCCCGAATGGTAATCTGCGGCTGCAGGGCAGTCCAATCCACAGTAGGGAGCATAGCATAGAACTCCCTGACCCAGTTGCAGTTGATATCACCGGGCTCCTCAGCTAACTGGGCCCAACCAATGCGGTGTAGAGTTTGGTAGAATTCTGGGGCCAGCTCTTTAACCCGGTCCATAACAAAAGCCCTCTCGAGAAGCAGACCCTTGGTCTGCTGCTCCATGAAACGTCGCTTGCATGCGTTGTTGGGGCACCTGACATATGCGGGGGGAGCCAAGGGTTGTTGTCTTTGCTGCTGTTATTGTTGACCCGCCATGACAAGTGAGAGAGTTAACCTAAAAAAGTGAAGAGCGGAGTTAGAATAGTGTGGCGTAAAGTATTAATGGTGATAGGCCATGCATGAAATAGTAGAAAAACCCAAAAATCCAATTCTGTCCGAAGCAGCTCGGCTGTAGCGGTAGTATGGCCGCTGCAACGAAGCCACTATAGCGGTATGAAGGTCGCTACAACAGCCAAGGCGTTGCCATAGCGGTGCTTGGTCGTTGTACTGGGCTATTATAGCGAGCAGGTCACCGCTATAGCGGCCACCTCCAACCCTGATGGACCGCTCCCGACCCAACAACCTCACCGCTACAGCTGTACCACTGTAGTGATGGAAGGACCGCCGCAGCGGTCCACCTTCTCCAGTCTGAAAAATTCCTACCCTAACCCTGTTCCAAACCCAAAATTTTCACCATGGTTTCCCCATTTTTATCAAGGATCAAGTAGTATGATAGCATGCATAAGTTTTACAACTTATTCTACCCTATTTCGACTACCATAGATACCAAAATTTTGAGCAAAAACACCAAAAAAATTACACCATAGCAAGACACCCACCCCAACATGAAAACTAACCCCTGTTCAGCAAATTTGCAGTATAAAGTGTTGCTAAGACTTTATGAACGTGAATTAACCCTTAATGATCCAAGCCCAAGGACAAAAAACCCCTTTTGTTCTAGAAAACCGAATTTATTCCTAATATAGCAAGTGAAGCATGAAATTTTGGAAATAAAAAGCCATAGAAAAGTTATAGGTCAGTAAAGGAGAGCGCATACCTTGAAATGGGGAGAGATCTGTAAGCCTGGCAAGAGAAAAATGTACTTTAGGGTATAGAGGAATCCTTGCTTTTTCAGAATTTAGGTAAGTATTTTGGTAAATGGAAGGGGGCAAGGTGGTTATAAGGGTATGGGGAGGGAAATGAGGGGTTGAGAAATGTATAAGGGGGAAGGAATTTTGTGGGCAGTGGAGAGGATGAGGGAATAAGGGAAGTGTGTGTGTGTGTGTGTGGGGGGGGGGGGGTTCACCCCCCTTTATTTTTTTGATTCTGCCCGATGACCGCTGCGGGCGGCATTTCGACCGCTGTAACAGTACCGCTATAGCGGTGGCAGTGGAAATTTTTTATTTCTGCTTTCGTTTTGTTTTATCGTTCATTCTTTACCCATGACAATGGCTCGAAACCCTGTTTCTCATGGTGTATGACCCAGGGAGATGACCCTTACCTCACCCCACCTCGTTCGGGGACGAACGGTAGTTTAATTGGTATCTAGTGTAATGACCCGTCCGGTCATTATTTAATATTTCGTGAAACCATGCCCAATCTAGGTCGAGGGTCGTAAATAACAAGCTCCATGATGTGTTTTAAGGGTTGGGAGTGGGAAAAATCAATTTCGGAAAGAATTAGAAATTTCGGGCCAGGAAAAGACGCGGACCGCTATAGCGGTCAGTGGACCGCCATAGCGGTACCGCTATAGCGGCGTAGCGACCGCCGCAGCGGTCTATGCGGGGCAGTAGCCCAATTTTGGGTTACTTAGTCTATTTTCTCTCCTTTTTCAACAAAATACCCTCAAGGGCTGCTCCTAGGGTTCCATATGAAAGAAAAACCTTTGACACCAAGAAAAAGAAACCTTTATAATTTTCTCCCCACCATTGCCTACGAATATTATCGCTTATGGATTCGAATGAAGGCTAAGAAGACGAGAAATTCTTGGAGATTCAAATAGATGTTCATCAAAAAGGTAGGTTATGCTTTACTTGGGTTAGACTTTGATTAGTAAATCGTATATACTTTTAGAGTTGACCGGAGACTACATGATTAGGTCTTCGGACATGGAGTTTGGATGACCATACTTGTTAATATGACAAATTTATTGTGTAAATGATGGCTAGGGTAATAATGAGTTATTATTGATAGAAAGTGCTGTTATCCTTTGAGAGGTTACTCCGTGGTTACTTTATACAACCCTAGGAGGGGGTGATTTCGTATTTATACCCAATTGTGTTGAATATTCTTATGGTTGTTTTTCCTTGAAAACAAGAGGTTTGTATTGAAAGAACTATATTGAGTTGGATTGGCATTACGCCCATCAAGGGCAGGAATTATGATTGGTTTGACATATCGAATCGTGCATTGCATTGCATGGTTTATAAGGAAATACAGGTAGCAAGCAAGGCTGAGTGTGGGCATTGTGTTGTCTGGCCGTGTGGCCGTTGAATTGAATACGTGAATTATATATATATGATTTGGATTCGCATCTGAGGTTCGTTCCGGAGCGGAGGTTTATGCTCGGGTCCGAGGAGTGAATCTAGAACGAGTGTTACATGGACACCATGGGTCCCCTGTAGGTCATGACTACTGAGCAATGACATCAGATAGCATGTATGTACAGTGTGTTTGGGCCCTTTGCATCGCATTTTGCGTTGCAATACATCTTATATTTCAATGTTATACATGTGTATGCTACTGTCGTTGCTACTGCTTATGTGTCCTTATGATTTAGTTGAGAGTCTAGGTGGAGAGGGGATTTGCCTATGGTAAGTGTAGTGCTGAACATCAGATAGTGATTCATATTCCTAGGTGCATCATATTATAGTAAGGAATGTGAGTAGGTGAACTTTATTAATAAAAGGGGGTAGAAGTTAGAGTATACGATGAGCGTGGAGACGAGAGTACTAGGTTGTATGAAAGGAAGGGAAGGGTTGTGATTTAGTAGAATGCTCGTACACTTCGGAAATAAAAGAAGCGAACTTCGAGAGTGAAAAGGTAAGGGGTGACATTGTAATAGACTTTATTTAGAATCTAAAGTTTCATTGACTTGTCTGCTTATCTTAGTGACTTTATATTGTGTTGCGTGAACTAATCTTAGTCGACCTATGATGCTTACCAGTACGTGTAGTGTACTGATACTACCTTGCTATGCCCTTTCTGGGTGTAGATGTGTTGTGGTATTCCGAAGTTTCGCCCTGTGGATTTATCGGACATTCTCCTATAGCCACGCCTATCTCATCAGGAAAAGGCTGTGTCATTTATTTTGTCTTCTTGTAATTAGGAGCTCTTGTACCTGTCTAGACTAGATCCCGGGAATTTCTTTTCAGTTTTATTGTATTTTAAAATAGAGTTTGTACGAAGCTTTTACTTTAATTTTGTGATTTTGAAAGATTGTTGTCCCAACTGTTTAAATGTTGGGTTAGTTGGTAAGGATTACCCACTAGGTAAGTAATATGGTAGGTGCCCTCACGCCTCGTGGGTTGGGTCCTGACACTTCTTAACTTGGATTCCAAAATTTCCTCTTTCTTATCGGATTTTTTTTTTTGAATTCCTCAGAAATTGCGTCATCCATCCCCTCAAGTCAAAAACATCATAATAAAGCTATGAAAAAGGTCATTTAGAGAAAAAGGGATAAAAATCTCAAAATGATCTAACGAATTGTTACACCCATACCTATAGATATACCCCTAGATAAAATATAAAGAGGAACAAAATTATCAAGAGAATAATTGTTTTCTCCGAACAAAGCTCTCTTACCCTACTATATTATGACGTTGTTATAAAGTAAGAAGGCAAAAAGAAAATTTTAAATAAGATAAAAAGTAAAAAATAAAGGCAAAATCGTAACGCATCAAACAAGTATACATTTGTATGTTAATATTGGTATTGTACTACGTGAGAACTGTTAAAAGTGTTTTACATGTAATAGGTTCTTGCAATTTATGGGGATTTTTACACGGTATGTCAACTTAAAGATTCTCATATAAATAAAAAAGTATGTGATTTTTTATTCAAAAATAGCAACAACAACATAATCAATGTGGTCTCATAAGTGAGGATCTGGGGAGGGTGGGGTGTACATAGACCTTATCTCTACTTATGTGAGGTAGAGAGTCTGTTTTTCGATAGACCCTTGGCTCAAGAAAAACATTTTCAAAGACATGTTTAACAAATATAAGAGTAAAAGCTATGGTGAAAATACTATAGAAAAGAAAAGTACTGACAAAAAAAAAAAAAAACTGTAGTAACACAATTAAGGATTAAGATAATAATTATGATACTTATAAGTAGAAGAGGGAGCAGACAAGGTGCTCTAAGCAAGAACCATGCCTTCCCACACACAAAAAAAGAAGGAGAAATCGCTCGACTACCTATTAATTGTTTACCCTAATCCTCGACATCCATAGTTTTCTATCTACGGTCATGTCCTTGGTAAGCTAGAGATGTGTAGTGTCGTGTCGTGTCGTGTCATGTCTAATCACCTCTCCCCAATTTTTCCTAGGTCTACATCTACCTCTCCTTAGATTTGTCACTGCAAACCTCCCGCACCTTCTCATGGTAGACAATGCTCCTCCTCATTACATGCCCAAACCATTTCAGTCTCGCTTTCTGCGTTTTATCCACCACTGAAGCCACTCCCACCTTGCCCCATATTATCTTATTTTAATCTTATAATGCAACATGTTAAAGCATAACGTAATTACTGCTGAAATGCATTATGGGATGTAGCAACCCAGTACCAATAATAGGAAGTGTAACAGTAGCTATAGCAAATCTCAATTGTAAAATTTAGTCTTGTAATGTAAGTTAGGGACAGACTTATTCACTTTGTTACATAAAAATTAAGCAAAATGATTGGAATAATTTATACAACTGTGACTCAAATCACTACTTTTGTCTCATAATGGCTTTAGTTTAGTAGCAGGGAATTTCTTCATATAATCAATTATTACATTGGTGGTGCACATTTCTAGAGAATCCAATGGTCAATGGATATATCAGTATACCTCCATTGGACCTTTAACTTTCAATTAATATCATGGAGTTACTTGAGCTCAATGTTTTCTGGTCTTTATTATTCTTATGCTATATTGTATTACTCCCTTGGGTTCATAGAGAGTGTCCGCTTAATTTTTTTATTTTAATTCAAAATAAGTGTCCACCTACGTAATCAGGAAAGAATTAATTATCTTATTCTAAATTTACCTCTATTTAGATAAGTGAGTTTTATATAATCAAGAAATTATATTAGTTAGGTAATATTTAGTTAAGGATAATTTAGTCAAAATATCTTTTTTTTATGAGAGATGCTTCTTACTTCATAAGTATGTGAGAATGCACAACTTAGTCATGACAAAAAAATAGTTGTTAAATCATAGAATATGACACATGAAGTATGTTATATATGAGCTAGTTAATATTTTATAAATGTTTAATTACTACTAATTGGCAAGTTGAGAGTTGATTGATGTAGTTGAGTTACTAGATGTGTCGTATAGCATGTTGGGACTGTTTTTGTTGTATGCAGGGGCTGGAAGTGTTGTTGACTTCTATCTATGTGTTGTTGATGGTGTAACAGGGATTAGAAAGGGGCTAGGTGAAGTTGGATGCCGTAGAATCATGTATAGAATGATTTGTCTTCATCGCCTAGTTGTTGTGTTTCTCTTTGTTAATGTTAGTATTGTCTTCATGGTTGTAGTTGAAGTGTGAAGGTTCCCGTCATCTCAGTTGGAAGGTCGACTTAGAGGTATGTAATGGCTATTCTTTATCCCTTTCTTTGGCATTAATCCATAGCAAATTTCCTCTCTCAAGTATGAGCTCCAAAATAGAATTATAGAGACGTTCTACTCATGTATTTAATATCCCTATGAATCCATCAATTGGTACTGCCTCGGTGACCCAAACTTTATAAGTAAGTTAGCAGCCCCGTGCCCTTTTCAGAAAGTGTATTTGAGTCACAACGGCTTGATGTGCCGTGAATTTTGGCACATTTGATGTCTTTTCACTAGAAGTTTTACTTGTTTTTAAGTGTTTTTACATCGGTTCTTATGTTATTTTGATGTTTTGTAGGGTTGGTTGACTAAGGAACAAAAATGATGAGAATTGCTGAAAAATGGACAACTTGGAGCTAAAGGACGGTCCGTAGCTCGAGTTACGGACCGTAACGTGATCCGTAACCTGAGAGGAAGATCCAGATACATGCCGGCTCAAAAGGAAGGTCCTCCGTAACTAATGTTATGGGCCGTAACGTGTACTGTAATCTGAAGGAAATTCCAGTAAGAGGCCTAAGTATTGTCAAATGTTACGACCAGAAGGACGGTCCGTAACGCAAGTTACGGGGCATAACGCATTGTCCACTGAAGACTGAAGCCATGATCTGCTGGAAGATAAGGTTACGGTCCATCGAAAGAAGCCGTAACGGTTGACCTAATAGCAAGCTAACAAAGGACGGAACCGAAGAACGGGCCGTAACCCGTGTTACGGTCCGTAACGATGCCGCGAAGGGTGTTTTTGTCCAGAACTTTGGAGCGATTTTTGGCCCTATAAATACTTAAGTTTAGGTTTTTTAGCATTTATTTAGCAACTTGAGAGCATTAACTCTTAGCCTTTGATATTTGTGAAGTTGTTAGGGCATTTAAGGCATCAACTTCACCTTCATTCCACATTGTATTACTATTGTAAGTATATTATGTTATCTTTTAAGCTTTCTTTGTTGAACAAAATGATGACTAGCTAATTTTAGTTCTAAGGTTGTGGACCCTATGATGGGTATTATGTGAATGGGTTTCTACTATTGATATATGCATAATGGTTGTTGCTATTTATTCAATCTTTGTGTTTAGGTGTTGGGTAATGATTGCAAGCATTAGCCTAAGCCATTATACTAACTTTTCTTGGAAAAGAGAGTTAGCATTGGTAAGATTGAATAACAATGACTCGAGGCGTTAACCCTCGTTTAATAAACTAACTTAGGAATAAGAACAAGTCTAATTGGCATTATTGGTCGCTCTTCGATTTCAACTCTTTCGTATCTGGAAAAATCATAAAGAGGAAATGCAGCCTAACTGTTGGGAAACATTAGGAAGTCCTTAAGAGATCGAGCGCATACCCTTAGAACAACCATTAGAAGTATATCACATTGAAACCTGAAGCATAATATCTAATCAAAGCTGGGAACACAGCCTTAGTCTCTCTCTCGCTTTAATTACAATTCAAGTCAAAGTATTCGTTTACATTACACAACAAATATTTCAAACTATTCGGAATAGGATTAAAGCCTTTAAAGACTAGTATCGTATACAATTAGTACCCTTTTCTCTCCATATTCCCTGTGAGATTTGACCCAACCTTGTTTGGGTTACTATATTTGACAACGTCCGCTTTACGCCACTGATAGGTGTAATTTGAGCGTATCAAATTTTGGCGCCGTTGCCGGGGAATACGATTTTGAAATTACTGATTGTCGTGTACTTTTCTTTAAAACTTTTTCTGTTCCATCACACTTTGTTTGTTGTTTTGGTGAACCAGGTGAATATGGCAGGAAGACATAATCGAAATCAAGGAAACCAAGGTGGGCTTGTGTGAACCCACCACCACTGGAAGAAAAGGATGATGAGAATATATTTGCGGAATTCATTAATGAAGTTGAACATGCTTCTGTTGTGGTCCCTCCTAGGACTGGAAATGCTACTTTCAAAATAGATAGCTCTATCTATCAGCTGTTGAAACTTGAAGGTTATTTCCAAAATTCTTCGGGGATGTATCAAGTCCCTGAGGGGATGTACTAAGAGGGGCAACAACATTATGAAGATGTTAATTATGTCAACAACTCCCAAGGGGGTTATCAGAGGCAAAATTATCAACGTCCGGGCCATCACCCCTGGAAGAAGCCTCAACACCACTTTCAAGGGAACAATTACAACAAAAATGATCAGGGAAATCCCAATCAAGGGAATTACAATAACAACAATTATGGCAACAAGAGCTCTAACCTTACATTCCACTAAGGGGGCAAGCATCAAATTCCCAACAGTAGAGAGACAATTCAGCTAGAACCTCTGCTAGCAATGACGCTAATGATTCTGCGGAGCTGAAAAGTATGATGCAGAAAATGCTAATGAACCAGGACAGAACTGAAAGTACAATAAAGGGAATGTCTCAGGTTCAACTATCTCATTCAGCTGCCATTCAGAAGCTTGAATCGCAATTCAGAGACCTTTCCAGAGAAGTGCATACTCCTTAACGTGGACAACTACCAAGTGACACAGTTCCAAATCCGAAAGGTAGTGGGGTAAACTCTGCGGAGCATGTAGCTGCTATTAGCACCCGAAGTGGAAAAATACTTCTAGGTGCTGATAAAAAGGTGATTGATCTTGAGCCGATTGTTGAAGAAGAGGCACAACCTAATGTGTCTGATGTTATTGTGGAGGAAGAAACAGAGGAGGAAGTCCCTATTATAGCTGAAGAGGCGCAAAATCTTGAGAATCCTAAGGCACAAGGAGAAAAACATGAAAAGGGGAAGGCAAAACTTTCTGGAGCTCTTTTAGCATCAACTTAAGAAATTGTCGATGAACATTCCTTTCATGGACGGTGTCCAAGAAATGCCTGGGTTTTCTAAGTATTTGAAGGATCTCTTAACAAAGAAGAAGAAGCCATTGAAACACGACACTGTGGGTATCACTCATCGCGTCAGTGCTATTATTTCCAAGACCACGGTGCAAAAAAGGGAAGATCCTGGAGCATTCACCATTCCATGCACTATAGGGCAGCAGGATTTTGCCAAGGATTTGTGTGATAACGGGGCTAGCATAAATCTTATGCCCCTTGAGATTTTCAAGAGATCAGGTTTGGGGATGCCAAGGCCCACTACCATGAGGTTGCAAATGGCTGACAGATCGATCAAAAGGCCAGTTGGGGTAGTTGATGATGTTCTTGTTCGAATTAGGGAATTCCTACTTCCGATAGATTTCGTGATTCTTGACTGTGCTGTTGATCAAGAGATTCCCATTGTTCTAAGGAGACCTTTCCTTACTACAGGGAGGGCTCTTATAGATTCAGAAAAGAATGAAATCAAGTTTCGAATTAACGATGAGGAGGTGACTTTTCACGCCAGCAAGGGTATGAAATTGCCTAGTCTTTATCAAAGTATTTCGGTCATTAATTCTTTTGATGTGGTGGATGAAGCGGTGGAGTTCAAGATGGAAGAAGAATTCTTGGGTGAAGCATTGTCGGTCATCTTGGTAAATTTTGATGCAGAAGAAATGGAGGGATATATTGAGACGGTAAACTCACTCACCGGTTTGGGTTCTTACTCTTATGAGCCCAAGAAATTGTCTCTTGATCTAGAGAAGCGAACAACTCCTCCAGCAAAATTGTCAATTATTGAGCCGCCAAAGTTGAATTCAAGCAACTTCCATCCCATTTTAGATATGAGTTTTTTGGAGCAAATGCTACTCTCCCAATTATTGTGTCATCACTTCTGAATGAGGGCCAGACTCAAAGACACCTCACAGTTTTGAGGAAACATTTGAGGGCTTTGGGTTGGGCTATTGCAGACATCCGGGGGATTCTCTCTGGAATTTGTGAGCACCAAATTCAATTGGAAGAGAAAAGTTCACCAAGTGTTGAGCATCAGAGAAGATTGAATCCACCGATGCAAGAGGTGGTAAAGAAAGAGATTATTAAGTGGCTAGATGTTGGGGTGATTTACCCGATTGCCAATAGTCCATGGGTAAGTCCACTCCAATGTGTGCCAAAGAAGGGGGGCATCATTGTTGTCCCTAATTCTAAAAATGAGTTGACCCCAACAAGAACTGTCACCGGTTGGAGAGTTTGCATGGACTACAGAAAGCTGAACACTGCATCTTGTAAGGATCATTTCCCTATGCCTTTTATTGATCAAATGCTTGATCGGCTAGCCGGAAGGTCTTATTATTGTTTCTTAGATGGGTACTCAGGTTACAATCTGTCACGACCCAACCCCGTAGGCCGTGACTAGTGCCCGAGCTGGACACTCGTACACACCTGTTAGCTATAACCCATTCGAACTGAACATAATATGGAAATTCATAGGAACAATATGTCATCTCAGAACTGTCACACACACACACACATATATATATATATATATACCAAGGCAACCTGTCTCCTGTGGAGTCACACTATCAACGGATAACATCGTACATAAGCCGACAAGGCTATCATAACATATGGGAACATCCCAACCATACACATACGCAAGCCGACAAGGCTGCCACTACGAATGGGAACGTCCCAAAACATAAGTCATACTAACACGACTGACAACATCTATATACAACCCACACATATGTCTACGGACTTCCCAAGAGAAGAATCGTAACATATGACGGGACGGCCCCGTCATACCCCCGGATAAACATATACATATATCGAAGATTCGTGCCAAAAGTCTAGGCTCCGGAACAACGGAGCACTCCAAGACGGTGAGTAGAAGTCCTAAGGCGGAGGATCACCAAATCGAGTATCCGTACACACGCGGTATGAAACGCAACCCCCGAAGAAAGGGGTCGGTACAAAATATGTACTGAGTATATAAAGCATGAAATACATTAAGGAACATCATAACTGAAGTAGAGATTTCAGGAGACAAGTATGATAATCAAGGAATCATTGTACCTGTACCTTATGAAATAAAATCATGCACGACTATATCATATATCATATCCGGCCCATTATGGACTCGGTGAATCTGTCATATACATGTATATCATAATCGGCCCATCATGGGGCTCGGCGCCATCATCACATCATCATATCATCATATATATATACCGGTACCCGGCCCTCTAGTGAGGGACTCGGTGAACAATGCGGTGACTTTGTGCACGAAAACATACCCGGCCCGGACTCGGTAAAAGGTATAATAACAAGATGCGCGAGAGCAGAGAGAGTGAGCAACCTATATGCAAATCAAATCATCATCCGTGACTCAATAGAATAAGTAGAACAAACTTGCACTTGAGTATCAAAGGCGATAGTCATGTTAGATACTTTTTTGAATGTCATTATGGACTATATTAAATAGAGCCTCAGGAATCATAGACATGTATCAAAGTAATGCGAAACAACTTATGAAAGTTAAGGACATTAATCATCGTAGAATCTTTAGGAATAGGAGCTTATACATCCGACTACTATCCAACATATAGAAGGCTCGAGAGGCAGTAGCTCAACTACTTTAAGAGTTCTAACATCAAGAAGTGAATAAGAATCATGAATCACACTCGGAACTTATGAATGGAATTACCCCAAAGCTCATATCGTACATCACTTATATCTAAGACATGCCTAAATAAAGAAGGGATAGCTTTACATACCTTTAGCGCTTATCCGTAACGCAATACGTATACGCTGCCCAATAGTGTCTTAACCTATATTAAGACGTCAAGAACTATGGTTAAGTTACAGAGAGATTCAAAACGTATTCTAACGTTAGTAACTCCTTTCTAGAAAATTAGACGACGTTTCCCTTATATTCAAACCAACCACATAACAAATAAGCCAACATCAATAACCACACGTTCAAGTACTATATCGAGGCTATTCAAGACAAGACTCGGGAACACTCCGGACAGCCCGCACAACATTCCAAACAACCCACATTTACAACATTCGATAACAATCCACATACGACTACTACATATTCAAGTTACTCTTAATGATCCATAGTCGTAACATTTTTCATCTAAACAACGCTATGGACCAACCAACATACAATACAACGTATAATCTTAACTATCATTAATCTTCCAAGCTCAACAAGAACAACAACAACATATCAAACAAATTCCTATCTAACAACGTAAAGAGATGCCGATAATCTCACGAACACCTACGAACATGCAAACTAACCATCTACATTCATTATACATTACTTAATACACTCTTTCCATCCAAGTTCTTGAACTATACCAAAGAACTACACGTTAACAACATCACCCTCTCATATGCAAGCAAATTACATTAACATCATATTAACTTACCTGTGATCCACAAAACAATTACAACTTCAACTTTAACCATTTAATTCCTTCATTCTCATCACATAATCCATGACAACAACAACCAAAATATTAATTCAATCAGTCCACCAATTTCAAATGAAACAGCCCCTTTACACGGCCTAACAACATCTCAATACCAACATACATAATTTCATAGACTCAATTCATGTTTACTAAGTTACAAAAAACCAAAATCCCTACTAAAACGTGAAAAGAATGATCAGCCCTTACCTTAGCAACTTAACTTCTCAACTTGGCTAGAATTTGGTGAATTAAAACATTAAGCCTTCTTGCTGCCCCAATGGTTAGTTCACGTTATTGATGACCTTGCAAATAATTGAAAAAGCCTTGGAAAATATTTTTTGAATCAAATTGGAGAGCTCAAGTTTTGGCCAGCCATGGCCGTGGGCTTACTAGAGCATCCATGGCATGTTTATGGTTTCTCTTTCAATTGAAACATGAAGATAAATATGTAGAATACTTTAGGGCTTGATTTGCCATGGAAAACATCATCTTGCTCAAGGCCAGCCATGGCCGTGAGCTACCATGGCTGAGCTCCTCTCTCTTGAACTTAATTTTTGTGGATGAAATGAATAAGCTAGTCATCCTTTTGATTTATATATGCCCTCCATAGTGGTGACACATGTCCGGCCCTTGACATGTGTCCATTATCCTCCATGAACCAATCATATTCAGCCATATGTTGTGGGGCCCACTTAGTGGTCTAATTAGGCTAATTAATCATAATTGATCACTAATCCCCACTTAATAATTTAATCATGGTTAATTAATCCCAAATCTCCACTAATATTTCCACTAATTGTAATTAATTAGCAAACCGTGCAATTATTAAAATCGGGATTAAAAGTCCTTGTCTCATATCCAAAAATAATCTTGTCCTTGGATTTATGTCGATTAGCTTACGAATAATCCATCGTATAAAAATACGGGATATAACACAATCAAATCAACATTGCATTGGAAGACTAAGAAAAGGCTACTTTCACTTGTCCCTATGGGACATTCGCTTTCAGCCGAATGCCATTTGGTCTTTGCAATGCCCTAGCTACTTTCCAGCAATGCATGATGTCCATATTCTCTGATATGGCTGAAAACTTTCTTAAAATCTTCATGGATGATTTCTCGGTTGTGGAAGATTCATTCTATGAATGTTTAGACCATCTTGATCGGGTGCTACAAATGTGTGAGGAGACAAACCTCGTTCTTAACTGGGAAAAGTGTCATTTTATGGTAAAGGGGGGAATTGTCCTTGGCCATAAGATTTCCGAAAAAGGGATTGAAGTTGACTAAACCAAAATCGATATGATTTCAAAACTCCCTCCACCCATCTCAGTAAAAGGGGTTCGGAGTTTCTTCGGGCACGCTGGATTTTATAGAAGATTTATCAAAGATTTCTCCAAAATTGCAAATCCAATTTGCAAACCTTTGGAAAAGGAGGCCAAATTTAATTTTGATGAGAAGTGCATCAAGGTATTTGACGAGTTGAAGTTAAAATTGACCTCAGCCCCTATTGTTGTGTCTCCGGATTGGTCTTTACCTTTCAAATTGATGTGTGATGCCAGTGGTCTTGCTATTGGCGCTGTGCTTGGTCAGCAGCTCAACAAAATCTTGCACCCAATTTATTATGCAAGCAAAACACTAAATGGAGCTCAAATGAACTATACAGTGACAGAGCAAGAGCTACTTGCTATTGTTTATGCTTTTGAAAAGTTCCGGGCCTATTTATTGGGTGCCAAGGTAGTGGTTCACACTGACCATGCTGCCCTGCGGTATTTGATGGCTAAAAAGGATGCTAAGCCACAGTTGATCTGATGGGTGTTGTTGCTACAAGAATTTGACTTTGAAGTCAAAGACCGAAAAGGGTCAGAGAATCAAGTGGCTGACCATCTCTCCAGACTTGAAGCAGCAGGGAGACCGATTGATGTGCTGGATATTGATGACACTTTTTCGGATGAAAGAGTCTTGGCAGTCTCCAGTGATGTGGCACCATGGTATGCCGACATTGCCAATTATTTGGTAACTGGCATTGTTCCTGAAGATTTGAAGGCATATCAAAAGAAGAAATTCTTGAGAGATTGCCGACAGTATTATTGGGATGAGCCTTACTTATTCCGGACTTGCGCAGACAATATGATCAGAAGATGTGTGGCTGAGTCTGAGGTGATGGAGATCTTGAAGGCTTGTCATGATTCTCCGGTTGGTGGGCATCACAGTGGAAATAGAACTGCAGTCAAGGTGCTAGAGTGTGGCTACTATTGGCCAGCCATCCATGATGCGAATATCTTTGGAACGTTCTTATAATAAATGCCAGCGCCAAGGCACAATAGGTCGGAAGCATGAAACACCGATGAATTTTGTGCTTGAGGTGTAGCTCTTTAATGTGTGGGGCATTGATTTTATGGGGCCATTTGTGAGCTCAAATGGGCTGAAATATATTCTTGTTGCGGTGGATTATGTATCCAAGTGGGTGGAAGCGGTGGCCTTGCCTAACAATGATGGGAGGAGAGTCATTGCCTTCCTAAAGAAGAACGTCTTTACCAGATTTGGCACTCCTAGAGCCATTATTAGTGATGGTGGTTCTCATTTCTGCAACAAAACATTCGCTGATCTTCTTAAAAAAAATATGGCGTGCATCACAAGGTTGGCACTCCATATCATCCTCAGACGAGTGGTCAGGTTGAAGTCTCTAATAGAGAGATAAAGAGCATCTTGGCAAAGACAGTTAATGTGAATCGCACTGACTGGTCCAATAAGTTGGATGATGCACTATGGGCATATCGCACAGCGTTCAAAACGCCTCTTGGGACTTCCCCGTATAAGTTGGTATTTGGGAAGGCATGTCATTTGCCTATTGAGCTTGAGCATAAGGCCCTTTGGGCATTGAAAAAGCTGAACATGGATTGGCATGAAGCAACCAAGCTGAGGTTGTTTCAAATCAATGAGATAGATGAATTTAGGTATAACACCTATGAAAGTGCAACATTGTACAAGGAAAAAATGAAATACTATCATGACTCGAAGATCCTCAAAAGGGATTTTCAGCCAAAGGACTTGGTCCTGTTGTACAATTCGCGCCTAAAGTTCTTTCCGGGCAAGCTAAAGTCTCGATGGTCCGGTCCGTTTGAGATTGTCAGTGTTTCCCCAAATGGAAGCGTCATTGAGGTGAAAACCGAGGATGATACTCGGACTTTTAAAGTGAATGCATAAAGAGTGAAGCACTATCATTGGTGCATTGATGATGGTAAAGTAGTTGATCGGTATCTTTTGAAATACAGTTCTTGAATCGAAAATTGAGGTATCACGTCGAGCCGCGACGTTAAATAAAGTGTTGTGTGGGAGGCAACCCACATTTACTGCTTTATGATTATTTTAAATATCGTATTTCCTTTGTTTTCTTTTATGTTTTTGATGTTTCTTTGATGAGTTAGGATTCTGATGAAAGAGGAGGCAAAATGAAAGTAAGTGCTGGAATTGCAAAGAAAGGACGCTCCACGTTACTCCCCGTAACTCATGTTACGGTTCGTAACATGGAGCATAACAAGATGGTAAAATGCAGAAATCACTGAAGGATGCGAGACAAGTGTAACGATCCGTAACATGGACCGTCGAATCGCGTTACGGACCGTAACGGATGAACGTAACATTGAGTAAAACCTAACCAACCACTGGAAAATTTGCACCCGTTACGCCAGGTATTACGGACCGTAACACGAGTTACGGTCCGTCGGCTGAATATTGCCATGTCATTAATGAAGCATGAAAACGAGGTCGTTTGGTTCGACCGTAACACGAGTTACGTCTCGTACCTTGTGTTACGGTCCGTAATTGGAAGCATAACGGTCGGGAAAGTTTAAATACCTCACCCGACGGTTACTCTTCATTTTCAAACGACACTTCCCCCCTTTTTAACTTCCCCTCACCCTCATAACTCCCCTTATCCT
This sequence comes from Lycium ferocissimum, assembly GCF_029784015.1. Classification (NCBI taxonomy): domain Eukaryota; kingdom Viridiplantae; phylum Streptophyta; class Magnoliopsida; order Solanales; family Solanaceae; genus Lycium; species Lycium ferocissimum. The sequence continues at coordinate 18,139,619 of NC_081353.1, forward strand.
CTCTTCATCTCTCCCTCACCATCTCTCCACTATTCCCTTACCATCTAAAAGTTAAATTTGTTTTGTTGTTCTCTTGAATCCATCGCTGTCAACCATTTGTTAAGTCTCAAGTTTTTCGTCCATTTTCGTCCACAATCAGGTATGACAATGCTTTGACTCTCTCTACTCATCCATCTATCGCTAGGATTGGTATGTTCTTCCATGATTAAATCCGCATACCATGCAGGGTACTTACGATTTTGAAGTTCCATTGAATATTGAGAGTGAATTAACAATGGTGGGGGTTGGGTTTGGTATGATTGTTGTTTGTGAGACTCGTGGGCACAAGGATATTATTTCCCATTGAGTCGGAGGGCATCCCGATCGAAAGTTTCACTTGTGAAACTAGTAAATTGGTTTGCCCACCAACTGTTCGATGAAATGTTTCAAAGAAAACTTGGAGAAAATCGGGTGAAGTCTGAGTAACCCGAGGTACGTGAGGGGATCAACTGGTGTTTTATACCATAACCCAAGGATCGTAAGGTTAAAAATCTTGGCCACGTGCTTAAATGAAAGATTTTGGCTACGTGTGAAAATCTGTTGAAATGTTGCCAGACGCTCAGTGTTTCGGGCCGTAATGTGTGTTACGGACAGTAACACCTCACCGTAACACCTATGATTTTCATAAAAACTTTTTGAAAATTTGGGTCACGTTACGGTGAGGTGTTACGTACCGTAACACGTTTGACGGACTGTAACATCACACCGTAACACCTATGATTTCCATAAAACTTTCTGGAAATTTGGTCCACGTTACGGTACGATGTTACGGACCGTAACACGTTTGACGGACTGTCGAACGTGTTATGGTCCATTATCTAATTTGAGTCCTGAGCTTCAGCCAATAAGTTGTATACACACCATGTTGTAGTTTCTTTCATGATGAATTGAGAACAACAACACATAAGCTTATTGTATATCATAGCTAACTTTACCCTTCAACAGGTATAGGTAACCCAAGGCAAGGAAAGAGAGTTGCACCCAAGGTTGCCGGCAGAGGAAAGGGCCGTGGCGCAAGTAACGTAACCCCATGGTTGCACGATGAAAATCAACCTAAAGGAACAAGGGCTACAAAGAAACCCGCTTGTCACACCCCGACCTTACTAGGGTGTGATGGGCACCCGACTCTCCTCAGAGTCGAGCGAACCCTTAAACGTCCGCGTTACTAAAACCTGTCATTTCAAAAAATTTTAAGAAACATGAAACTTTTCAAAATAGAGATCACTGTCTTTATACAGATTATGAAAACCTGCAGTCAATCACATAACTTTTACCATCTGACAATATCTGAAAATACACGCCCTTTAACATCTATAACCGATTCGCGTTCCTCGACACCCAATCCACAGACCCCCGTACGCAAAGTCTCTAGGATATACAATTACCATGACATAAGTACTTGACTCGGCAACACTCCGAACTGAAATGGAGCTCGCCAATCCCGCGGGAACAACTTCTAGCAAAGTCTTCTCTTCATCCGGGTGTACCTGCGTGGCATGAAACGCAGCCCCCCGAAGAAGGAGGGTCAGTACGGAATATGTACTGAGTATGTAAAGCGATAACAAATAATAACCATAGCTTAATTTAGAAGAGAAGAAGTCACAATCAAGCTCACTACCTGCAGCCCTCGCTGGAGGAAACATAAATGTACACATGGGGTCTTAGAACAATCCTTAAGTAAATATTGCGAGCGAACACACGTTCTTTAAGCATACACGATGTAAGTACAGAGTACACCAATTCTAGAATGCACAATCTAAATATAGTATCACAACAGTCCCCGGACAGCCGCTTCCGGCGTAGGAATGATGGCCCCTTCGGGCATTGCCGCTTCCGGCATAATAATAATGATGGCCCCTTCGGGCATTGCCGCTTCCGGCATAACAATAATGGTAGCCCCTTCGGGCAGCTGCTTCCGGCTCAATATCAATAGTGATGGCCCCTTCGGGCATTGCCGCTTCCGGCATAACAATAATGATGGTAGTGTAAACATAAGTAGTAAATGAGATGAAATAGTAAAATCTCGCACCCCTTTCGGAGTGGTTTTTGAAAATAGCACACTCAGACCTAAGCTGAGGCCATAGCGCGCCCAGACGTAAGCTGAGGCCATAGCACACTCAGTGATCAGCTGAGGCCATAGCTCGCTCAGACACAAACCGAGGCCATAGCACATTCAGGCATAAGCTGAGGCCATCGCACCCCCTTCGGAGTGGTTTTAGAAAGTCTAAGTATTAAAATCTCACACCCCCGTCGGAGTGGTTTTTAAAAAAAAAACCAATTTTATGTTTCTTTGTACAAAACTAGTTCTTTAAAAATCATTAGTAAACCACAAACGCGTTTCCGAAGCCATTTTTGGAAAACCAAAGCAATAATTATATTAGTAACGTTGTTACACAACAAAGTATATTATAGAACATAATGAGGTAGTTAAACAAGCTGTCCTTTGGTAGTCGGGACAAATCCGAAGTTTCCTTTAATTGTTGTACCAAAATAAGTCAAATGGAGCTATACACAAGATCTCGAGCATTGTGGGCCCACCTCGGGTCAAGTCAAGGTGGCGTACGTAAATTTCATACATTGAGCTTTACGGAGTCACTATGACAGTTTTAGCGCAATTCGGTCTTAGTTGGGCAAGACGTAGATGGTTAAGCACTTATTTCATCGAAGCACAAGAAATTTGATTCAATTCTATTGAATGAAAAAGGGTCAAATCCAAACTCAGATTTCTAAGCATAGAATCATCCCCGAGGCTTATATCCAAACCTATTAGGTCTAAGACATGCCAAAAGAAGGAAAGGTGAAGCCTTACATACCTTTTCCGCTTCTTAAGCTTCTCCAAATTCGAATCCCGTTTTCTCCAAAGTCTACAAATGGTCATGTTTACCAATATTAATCATAAAGCTTTAAGAATTCAATCTTAACCAATACTTGTCTATAGAAATTTGTGCAGCATCTCCCTATATATATATAACATCCCCGAGATTCAAACTCGGCCAAAAAAGCAACAACCATACCAACAACAATATAAACAACATCAACAATCGACTAGAAACGCATTCTAGCGCAAATAGTCTTATTTTCCAAATAATGCAACAACTCCAAATCCAACTTTACACTTATAAGTCAATATCCATATTTTCATGTTCACATACTAATTCAAGATCATTCAAACATAAGTCAAGAGTATTCAAGCCTTATATCAAATGTTCAACAATTTCATATTCCATCCAAAATTCTCATATATGCAACAAAACCATTCCAACACATTTTCTACTTACTAATTCATCTCCAACAACAACAATCTATACTTTAACAACTTCATTTTCTTAATATCATAAAATCACATTAATATGACATAATTCTCTACATTCCACTTTCATGCCAACTTCACTCATATAATCTTCATTTACATTGTGAAGACCACAACAACACAACTAACATGTTAAACAAAATAAATCCAACATTATTTCATCAACATATACCACACGGCCAACATGCCTTCTTTCCAATTTCATCCGATTTTCATTCAACTTTCATTCCCAACATAAATTCCACAATAACCACAACTAGGATACAACATAAAATCCAACCCACTTCATCTATACATTAACACATACACACGGCCATATATACACACACCAATACCATGCAAACTTCTATATTCTCATGAGTTTCATCCGTTTCTACGTACTACCACGTCAACAAAACCTTTATAACATATAAAAAGGATTGAATCATACCTTTTTCCTTCAACTTCTTTACTTGAGTAAAATTGTGAGCTTGCAAAAATGAATGATTTTCTTGCCTCCATAATCATACCATGTTAAAGAGGACCCTTAATTTAGTATAAATACTAGAAGAATGACATTTTTGGATCAAGATTAGAGGCCTCAAATTTTTTCTTCTTTCCTCTTGCTTGGCCGAATAGGCCATGCTTCTTGCTCTTTTTTTTTTTTTTCCAAGTCTTTCTTAAATAAGATGATGAACTAGTCATCTTTCCTTATATATATATAAGTCCCTTCCAATCATAAAATGTCCACATACCCCCTTCTTTTTTTCTCTAGAATTTTCTTGAAATTAAAAGATGACTTAATTGTCATCATTTTTCATCCTTTTTCTTTCCCTTTTTTTTTTTTTAACATGGCCAATATGGCCTCTTTGGAATTTTCATGAACCTTGTGTAAAATTACCGTTTTGCCCTTCGACTTTTCTCAATATTACCACTTCGCCCCTAACCTTCCACATTATTTCCATTGATCATTTTGCAAATTTCTCTTTTTACCATGGCCTTTCCAAATCTTTCCATACTACTAATGTTCATAAATAATATTTCTAGCAACTCGTACATTAAAATAATTCTTGAAAATGATCTTGTCCTTAACTTGCCACAACTTTCTCGAACTATCCGAATGTATGAAATACGGGATATAACACCGCTGCACCTAGCCGACCAGCCTCACCATCCGAAAGTTCCTCCTCGTCTGATGAGGAGGGTTCTTCTAGTTCGTCGAGCCATAGTAGACCCAGGGAGGCTGTCACACCGGCCACAACCACCCATTAGACAGCCTATTACGGAGGAACGCGAACAAGAGCGCGAACAAGAAAGAAGAGAGACCGACCTCCGGATGAGGGCTATGTATGAGCAGGACCTCCGATTTTTACGTGGACGGGTCAAAATATTTGTATAACAAAGGGTGTGAGCTAGAAAAACATGTGGGGCAGGACCTGAAGAGAAGTATTTTTGGGGAACGGAACGTCAGCTTCGATGGTCTCGATGGGTATTCGAGCATCCTTGACACTCTCCGCTTCCACAAGTTGGAGTTTTTGAAAAACCCTGCGGGGTCCTACATCTCGGCTCTTGTTCGGGAATTCTATGCTTCTTATGGAGCTGCTGTATTCAAGGGACAGAAAAAAGGGCAGCGTGCAACTCAAGTGCCAGCCATGAATGAGGTAATAGTGCGCAAGAAGAAGATTGATGTTTCTCCGATGGCCATCAATAAAGTACTATTAAGAGATGATTATATTGTGCCTACATCGGCGGAAGAAGGAGAGTTTGTCTAAAAAATTGTACAGAAAGATACGATCCTCGTTAGAAAGTGTGTGGCCTCAGTAATTGCACGTTCTGTAGATCCCGAATGGGCAATAGTGCCAAAGTTGACAGCCACTACGAGGATTTGGAAAAACACCCTCACACCTGAGGCAATGTTTTGGTGGTAGGTTGTTCTGTTCCGAATCCGTCCTACCCAGGCAGATAATTACTTGACCCCAGACAGAGCAGTTCTTGTGACTGCCCTTAAGTCAAAGTATAAGATCAACAGCAGAAGACTGATAGCCGTAAATATCTGGGAGCGAGCCCCACAACCAGCCACTTCCTTGATTTATCCATGTTTGCTCACGCTCTTATACTTGTGAGAAGGACCAGAACCCCTCCCCTTTATCGACCACAGTGTGGTAGCCAAGAGTACCTATGACATCACATAGGGCAGAAATGATATGTTGGGCCAGGGTACAATGCCATCTGCCTCGTCTTCTGATGTGCCGGAGGGGCCAACAGGATCAGATGTTCTGCCTTTAGCTATTATGGGTGCTGAAGCCACTGACGCGGGTCAGCCTACAAATTTTGATGCTTCACTGACTGACTCTACTCCACAGCCCATGCCAGCTCCAGCTCCACCTACTTCCGGTGGTCCCACCTCTTCCACTGGAGCGAGTCCAGCACCGGCTCAGCCCATACCGGGAGTCCCACCAGAACTTGTGAGATGACTGCCTAAAGATCCACTCTCGGATAGATGGTATTAAGAACAGAATGACAGAGCTAACTAAGACACACCTCGCTGTGGAATTGGGGACTGTTCGGAGTGAGTTGCGGACACTAACGGATGATGTGCAGAAATTGAAGGCACAGGAAGTGGCTGCTGTGACGGACCAGATTTCAAAAGTACACACAGAGCTGGTACAGAGCTTGTATCAGCTGGTTGAGAGTTTACTTGGGGATGATGAGATTGAGGAAACGGTCGATGAGGAGCATGAGGAGGAGTTGGAAGAGGACACCCATTCTTCGGCTAAAGGGAAGCGCAAGAGAGTCGAGCTTGATGATGAAAACCTTGATCCCATTCTCAAGAGTCTTGATCCGTTTGATGCCATGCGCCCTCAGAATGAGTAGGAGGAGCGGCAAACACTGAAGAAGATCCGACATGAGTCCCGGTTGAGTTCTGACACCACAGGAGCGACTTCCAGCTCAGCCCATCCCATTCAGCTGGCTCACCATACTTCTGCTCTATCGACTGAGCCTGGGACTGCTAGTGTTGGCAAGCCTGATACGGTGACCACGACTGAGCACACCACCATTGCCCCTACCTCCGATGTTATCCAACCTCATGATGCTGCAGCAGATCTAAGCGCCTAGTGCGCTTCAGGGAGGCCCTACATTCTGTTGATGGACTATATAGATGCCTTGAGGGCAATGCATGTTTCTAAGTTGGGGGTGTAGGGTATTTGTTGGTATTTGTTTTGGCTTAAAGATTGTTTTTTGTTTTAAATCGTGATGTTAAGTATGTGTTTAGGACCTGTTTTGGTCCCAAGATTGTTTTAGTTTTAAATTGTGATATTAAGTGTGTGTTTAGGAGCCTCCTCAGCTGTTCTTTTCTATGTGTTCTTTTCCTGAGGGGTTTTATTTATGTTGAACCTGGCATGTTTAGGCTGTTTAGTTAAAAAAAGTAAGGATGACTTAAGTGGTGGTGGTCCGTGTCTTCCAGCATATATAAAAGTGTTTTACAAGTCAATGATGTCCCTCCGAAAATTTTGTGATGTACATCAAGAATGGATTGTTGATATTGACATGTATGGTTCTTTTAATGACATTGCAAATAAAAGGTGTCCATGTGTGTGCAATTTTCAAACAGAAGTCAAGTCAGAGTAGTAAAGCAATCCTTATGCCATTGTGTGGTGAGTTCGTAGTTTTCATTTGTATTATAATGCTTGTAATGTAGAACTGGCCCGGTTGGTCGTGCGTGAATTCTAAGGAAAGTTTGGTTGTGAAGTGATCTTAGGCTTTCTTTGTATTGACTCCTGAGCCTAACCTGTACAAAAAATGATCCCTAGTCTTCCATTTTGAGCCTATAGACGTTTTCTTTGATTAGCCGTTAACTAACCTCCATCCCTTCTGTGAATAAACCCATTTGGCACCAAGTCCCTCCTTGACACTAAAGAATGACAAAAGAGGCTAAAAGCCTAAGTTGGGGGTGATCGTGAGTAATGCGAGCATGATTCGGTGTATATATATATATATATATATATATATATATATATATATATATATATATATATATATATATATATATATTAAAAAAAATAGAGAGTTTCTGAAAATGTTACTCAAAAAGAGTTAATAAGTCGTAAATAAATCCACGCCGGAGTTGTAGGGTCAACAATAAAAGGAAGAAAGGTGAATGAAGTCAAGTGTAGTGTCAAGGAGGGTGAGTCACCATTATCCAAATATTTATCATACCCGTCCCTAAGCCAACATATTACAAGCCATAAAAGTCCTAATGTGACACAATCGAACTGTTCAAAATTGAAGGCATTGAAAATAAAGGCAAGCCTATGGTATGTGCAAGTATGGTATGCAAATTTCTTTGTGAGTGTGAGTGTCTTTCTGTTCTCTTTAGTCTCTTGTCCCATTTATTTTGTAAATATGTGTGTTTGGACATTCTTTGGTCTATGTGAGGGCGTAAGGATTGTAGATTGCGAATCAACTGACCTTTCCAGAAGTTGAAGTTCATGTGCATAGAGACTCCCATACTATGATTATGTCATTAGTTGAGGTTGCATGGTGCATTGCAATTATTCTGAAATATGCTTCTTGTGTCACAAATTGGACGTGGATAAGAGCCCAATATTTTTCTTGGATTGACGAGTCTGTGCTAGAAATACATGCCAAAACCACCGTATGCATTCTATGTTTGCTAGATGTCATGTTTTAGTAGTGAGTCTTGTTGTAGTCGCTGAGGACAAGAAAAAGCTTAAGTTGGGGGTGTTGATGTGCCGTGAATTTCGGCACATTTGATGTCTTTTCACTAGAAGTTTTACTTGTTTTTAAGTGTTTTTACATCGGTTCTTATGTTATTTTGATGTTTTGTAGGACTAAGGAACGAAAATGATGAGAATTGCTGAAAAATGGACAACTTGGAGCTAAAGGACAGTCCACAACTGGACTCGAGTTACGGACCATAACGTGATCCGTAGCCTGAGAGAAAAATCCAGATACATGCCGGCTCAAAAGGACAGTCCCGCAATCAATGTTACGGGCCGTAACATGTACCGCAATCTGGAGGGAAATTCCAGTAAGAGGCCTAAGTATTGTCGAATGTTACGACCAGAAGGACGGTCCGTAACGCAAGTTATGGGGTGTAATGTCATGGCATAACGCGTTGTCCACTGAAGACCGAAGCCATGATACGCTGGAAGATAAGGACTGTAACCTGTGTTACGGTCCGTCGAAAGAATCAGAATCGTTGACCTAATAGCAAGTTAACAAGGACGGACCGTAACCCGTGTTACGGTCCGTAACGATGCCGCGAATGGTGTTTTTGTCCAGAACTTTGGCGCGATTTTTGGCCCTATAAATACTTAAGTTTAGGTTTTTTAGCATTTATTCAGCAACTTGAGAGCATTAACTCTTAGCCTTTGAAATTTTTAAAGTTGTTAGGGCATTTAAGGCATCAACTTCACCCTCATTCCACATTGTATTACTATTGTAAGTATATTATGTTATTTTTGCTTTCTTTGTTGAACAAAATGATGAGTAGCTAATTTTAGTTCTAAGGTTGTGGATCCCATGATGGGTATTATGTGAATGGGTTTCTACTATTGATATATGCATAATGGTTGTTGGTATTTATTCAATCTTTGTGTTTTAGTGTTGGGTAATGATTGCAAGCATTTGCCTAAGCCAATATACTAACTTTTCTTGGAAAAGAGAGTTAGCATTGGTATGATTGAATAATAATGACTCGAGGCGTTAACCCTCGTTTAATAAACTGCCTTAGGAATAAGAACAAGTCTAATTAACATTATTGGTCACTCTTCGATTTCAACTCTTTCGTATTTGGAAAAATCATAAAGAGGAAATACAACCTAACTGTTAGGAAAAATTAGGAAGTCCTTAAGAGATCGAGCGCATACCCTTAGAACAACCATTAGAAGTATATCATATTGAAACCTGAAGCATAATATCTAATCAAAGCTGGGAACACAACCTTAGTCTCTTTCTCTCGCTTTAATTACAATTCAAGTCAAAGTATTCGTTTACATTACACAACAAATATTTCAAACTATTTAGAATAGGATTAAAGCCTTTAAAGACTAGTATCGCATACAATTAGTACCCTTTTCTCTCTATATTCCCTATGGGATTCGACCCCAACCTTTTTTGGGTTGCTATTGTTGCTCGCAAACGCACACGCATTCGTACAAGTAATATAGACTGTTAAGTCCAGATATCGATCCCACAGAGACTTAGATTCTACTGTTAAACTAATTCAAATCCGAATAAAACTATTCAAGAAAGTGAAAATCAAGGTGTTTGTTGTAACTAAACTAAAACTGAAAAGTAAACAATTTATGATGGGTGTTTTTGTGATCGAGAGTATTTTGACAACGATCGTAAGATTTATCGATGAGAGAAAGATCTAGGGTCATGGCTTTCGACAATCCAGTTGATCTTCGGACAATTCCACCTATTTTATTTCCTAGGTTACTAGTTGATGGGTTAATTATAACTTTATGATATTCTCTCGAACTACTCACAAGCCTGTTGATCTTACTATAACGCCTATATCTCTATGGTCATCAGAGGTAACAAGAACGCATGTAATTCTCCGTATTCAACTAAGTAGGACTAAAGAGGTATATCTCTATCCTCGCAGAGAAACGATTAAATCGAACAAACTCTATTTATTCTTATTACGTACGTGAACTCCTTCTCAAGTCCAATTCACACACCACAGATAGTGTTTTACTATTGGCCGATAATCAAACAATTAAGATCAAGAATAAATAAGCAACCCAAAATATGAAAATTTAATTGATAGAAATAGCCACCAAATCAACTATCATGCCTTTCGCCACAACCCTAGATTTAAGAAGTTTAGCTACTCATGATTCTCAATGAACAAGAAGAATTCATGAATAATCTAGCGTTGAAAAAGATGAAAAATAAAATAAACCTAGAGAGAAATTAGAACGGTGGCTTACAAGTCTTCCAAATATCCCAGCACACCGTTTCCAGCTAATAAAACGTCTATATATAGTCTAGGGTAAAAACAAAAAATAAGTAAACCTAATCCCAGTCGAACTGGGAAAACTGCCCGTCGCTGTGCTTTCCTTCCGCACCTGATGCACTTCCGCTTTTCTTCCGCATCGCGGATGAGAAGCCTAATGGTAAATTTTGGCTAGGAGCTGGTTTTTTCCGCTTTCTTCACACGATGCAGGACGAAAAGCGGGACCTTTAGTTTATTTTTTTTTTCCTTTTAGTTCATCGCTTGTGGTCTTCGACTCGTCACCTCGTGTAATCATCATATGCTCCAAAATCAATCACTTTTAGCCCGGTTTTCCATCGTTTGTCTTCATCGTACCTATACACATGAAACATAACGACCTAAGTTCAAATACGACGATTGCATCATGGATTAAGCGATAAAAGTCATAAGAATAGGATGTAAAATGACACGAAATATGATATTTGTGCCAAATATCACCACCCCCACTTAGACTTATCTCGCCCTCGAGCAAACACAAACCAACACCAAACTACACTTCTAGCTCAACTCATTCAAACAGGTCTGTAACGGGATTCGGCTAGTATGACTATCTCAAAAGAAAATTTTCAAAACCAAAACAATAAGCCAAGTTACGAAAGTTATGCCATAGATTTAAAACCTTCATTTTTAGCACCAAGGACCACCTTCCTGAAAAACACTTCATTTTTAAAACCATTTGACCTAACGACATCACTTTAAAGCATGTAAACGACCTTATGATCAAGAAATCAACACTTCACCACTCTATTGCCCTCACCAGCTGCTTCCGGCTCAATATCAATAGTGATGGCCCCTTCGAGCATTGCCGCTTCCGGCATAACAATAATGATGGTAGTGTAAACATAAGTAGTAAATGAGATGAAATAGTAAAATCTCGCACCCCTTTCGGAGTGATTTTTGAAAATAGCACACTCGACCTAAGGCGAGGCCATAGCGCGCCCGGACGTAAGCCGAGGCCATAGCACACTCGGTGATCCCGAGGCCATAGCTCGCTCAGACTCAAACCGAGGCCATAGCACATTCGGGGCATAAGCTGAGACCATCGCACCCCCTTCGGAGTGGTTTTAGAAAGTCTAAGTATTAAAATCTCACACCCCCGTCGGAGTGGTTTTTTTTAAAAAAAAAACAATTTTATGTTTCTTTGTACAAAACTAGTTCTTTAAAAATCATTAGTGAACCACAAACGCGTTTCCAAGCCATTTTTGAAAACCAAAGCAATAATTATATTAGTAACGTTGTTACACAACAAAGTATATTATAGAACATAATGAGGTAGTTAAACAATCGTCCTTTGGTAGTCGGGACAACGATTCAGAGAAGTTTCCTTTAATTGTTGTACCAAAATAAGTCAAATGGAGCTATACACAAGATCTCGAGCATTGTGGGCCCACCTCGGTCAAGTCAAGGTGGCGTACGTAAATTTCATACATTGAGCTTTACGGAGTCACTATGACAGTTTTAGCGCAATTCGGTCTTAGTTGGGCAAGACGTAGATGGTTAAGCACTTATTTCATCGAAGCACGTGCAAGAAATTTGATTCAATTCTTATTGAATGAAAAATGGTCAAATCCAAACTCGGATTTCTAAGCATAGAATCATCCCCGAGGCTTATATCCAAACCTATTAGGTCTAAGACATGCCAAAAGAAGGAAAGGTGAAGCCTTACATACCTTTTTCCGCTTCTTAAGCTTCTCCAAATTCGAATCCGTTTTCTCCAAAGTCTACAAATGGTCATGTTTACCAATATTAATCATAAAGCTTTAAGAATTCAATCTTAACCAATACTTGTCTATAGAAATTTGCAGCATCTCCCCATATATATAACATCCCCGAGATTCAAACTCGGCCAAAACAGCAACAACCATACCAACAACAATATAAACAACATCAACAATCGACTAGAAACGCATTCTAGCGCAAATAGTCTTATTTTCCAAATAATGCAACAACTCCAAATCCAACTTTACACTTATAAGTCAATATCCATATTTTCATGTTCACATACTAATTCAAGATCATTCAAACATAAGTCAAGAGTATTCAAGCCTTATATCAAATGTTCAACAATTTCATATTCCATCCAAAATTCTCAGTATATGCAACAAAACCATTCCAACACATTTCTACTTACTAATTCATCTCCAACAACAACAATCTATACTTTAACAACTTCATTTTCTTAATATCATAAAATCACATTAATATGACATAATTCTCTACATTCCACTTTCATGCCAACTTCACTCATATAATCTTCATTTACATTGTGAAGACCACAACAACACAACTAACATGTTAAACAAAATAAATCCAACATTATTTCATCAACATATACCACACGGCCAACATGCCTTCTTTCCAATTTCATCCGATTTTCATT
>NC_081353.1:18152456-18170935 GCF_029784015.1 Lycium ferocissimum
TCATCATTTTTCACCCTTTTTTCTTTCCTTTTTTTTTCACATGGCCAATATGGCCTCTTTGGAATTTTCATGAACCTTGTGTAAAATTACCGTTTTGCCCTTCGACTTTTCTCAATATTACCACTTCGCCTAACCTTTCCACATTATTTCCATTGGTCATTTTGCAAATTTCTCTTTTTACCATGGCCTTTCCAAATCTTTCCATACTACTAATGTTCATAAATAATATTCCTAGCAACTCGTACATTAAAATAATTCTTGAAAATGATCTTGTCCTTAACTTGCCACAACTTTCTCGAACTATTCGAATGTATGAAATACGGGATATAACACCGCCGTGCCCACTGAGGCCAGCCTCGCCATCCGAAAGTTCCTCCTCGTCGATGAGGAGGGTTCTTCTAGTTCGTCGAGCCATAGTAGACCCGGGGAGGCCGTTTGTCACACCACCACAGGCCACAACCACCCATTAGACAGCCTATTACGGAGGAACGCGAACAAGAGCGCGAACAAGAAAAAGAAAGAGAGACCGACCTCGGATGAGGGCTATGTATGAAGCGGGACCTCGATTTTCTGTGGACGGGTCAAAATATTTGTATAACAAAGGGTGTGAGCTAGAAAAACATGGGGGCGAGGACACGAAGAGAAGTATTTTTGGGGGAACGGAACGTCGGCTTCGATGGTCTCGATGGGTATTCGAGCATCCTTGACACTCTCCGCTTCCACAAGTTGGAGTTTTTGAAAAAACCTTTGCGGGGTCCTACATCTACGGCTCTTGTTCGGGGAATTCCCATGCTTCTTATGGAGCTCTTTGTATTCAAGGACGACGAAAAAGAGCGACGTACGACTCAAGTGCCGGCCATGAATGAGGTAATAGTGCGCGAAGAAGATTGATGTTTCTCAGACGGCCGTGATAAAGTACTATTCAGAGATGATTATATTGTGCCTACATCGGCGGAAGAAGGAGAGTTTGTCTAAAAAATTGTACAGAAAGATACGATCCTCGTCAGAAAGTGTGTGGCCTCAGTAATTGCACGTTCTGTAGATCCCGAATGGGCAATAGTGCCAAAGTTGACGACCCCTACGAAGATTTGGAAAAACACCCCCGCACCGAGGCAATGTTTTTGGTGGTAGGTTGTTCTGTTCCGAAATCCGTCCTACCCGGCGGATAATTACTTGACCCCGGTACGCAGCGTTCTTGTGGCCGCTTCTTAAGTCAAAGTATAAGATCAACGACGGAGAGAGAGCGATAGCCGTAAATATACGGGAGCGAGCCCCACAACCACCCACTTCCTCGATTTATCCATGTTTGCTCACGCTCTTATACTTGTGAGAAGGACCGAACCCCCTCCTTTATCGACCACGGTGTGGTAGCCAAAGTACCTATGACATCACGGGGGCGGAAATGATATGTTGGGCCGGGGTACAATGCCATCTGCCCTGCGTCTTGATGTCCGGAGGGGCGCGGGATCGGATGTTACGCCTTTAGCTATTATGGGTGCCGAAGCCCAGCCGCGGGTCGCCTACACAAATTTTGATGCTTGCCCCAGTGACACGACTACCGGTCACGACCCGTACCGACTCCCGGCTCGCCTCTTCCAGGGTGGTCCACGCACTCTTCAGCTGGAGCGAGTCCGGCAAGCTCGACCCATGCCAGAGTCCCCCACGAACTTGTGAGATGACGCCTATAGATCCACTCTCGGATAGATGGTATTAAGAACGAGAATGGAGCTAACTAAGACACACCTCGCCGTGGAATCGGGGAGGGTATTCGGAGTGAGTTGCGGACACTAACGGATGATGTGCGAAATTGAAGGCACGGGAAGTGGTACAGCAGACGGACAGTATTTCAAAGTACACACGAGCCGGGCAGTACGCAGCTTGTATCGGCTGGTTGAGGAGTTTACTTGGGGATGATGAGATTGAGGAAACGGTCGATGAGGAGCATGAGGAGGAGTTGGAAGAGGACACCCGTTCTTCGGCTAAAGGGAAGCGCAGAGAGTCGAGCTTGATGATGAAAACCTTGATCCCATTCTCGAGAGTCTTGATCCGTTTGATGCCACGCGCCCTCGGAATGAGTAGGAGGAGCGGCAAACACGAAGAAGATCCGACATGAGTCTCGGTTGAGTTCGACACCACGGGAGCGACTTCCGGCTCGGCCCATCCCATTTGGCTCACCATACGCTTTCTATCGACCGGCCACGGGACCGCTAGTGTTGGCAATCGATACGGTGACCACGACCGAGCACACCACCATTGCCCCTACCTCCGATGTTATCCAACCTCATGATCGCAATAGCATCTAAGCGCCTAGTGCGCTTGAGGAGGCCCTACATTTACGTGATGGATTATATAGATGCCTTGAGGGCAATGCATGTTTCTAAGTTGGGGGTGTAGGGTATTTGTTGGTATTTGTTTTGGCTTAAAGATTGTTTTTTGTTTTAAATCGTGATGTTAAGTATGTGTTTAGGACCTGTTTTGGTCTGAAGATTGTTTTAGTTTTAAATTGTGATATTAAGTGTGTGTTTAGGAGCCTCCTCAGCTGTTCTTTTCTATGTGTTCTTTTCCTGAGGGGTTTTATTTATGTTGAACCTGGCATGTTTAGGGCCGTTTAGTTAAAAAAAGTAAGGATGACTTAAGTGGTGGTGGTCCGTGTCTTCCAAAGATATATAAAAGTGTTTTACAAGTCAATGATGTCCCTCCAAAATTTTGTGATGTACATCAAGAATGGATTGTTGATATTGACATGTATGGTTCTTTTAATGACATTGCAAATAAAAGGTGTCCATGTGTGTGCAATTTTCAAACGAAGTCAAGTCGAGTAGTAAAAGCAATCCTTATGCCATTGTGTGGTGAGTTCGTAATTTTCATTTGTATTATAATGCTTGTAATGTAGAACTGGCCCGGTTGGTCGTGCGTGAATTCTAAGGAAAGTTTGGTTGTGAAGTGATCTTAGGCTTTCTTTGTATTGACTCCTGAGCCTAACCTGTACAAAAAATGATCCCTAGTCTTCCATTTTGAGCCTATAGACTTTTTCTTTGATTAGCCGTTAACTAACCTCCATCCCTTCTGTGAATAAACCCATTTGGCACCAAGTCCCTCCTTGACACTAAAGAATGACAAAAGAGGCTAAAAGCCTAAGTTGGGGGTGATCGTGAGTAATGCAGAGCATGATTCGGTGTGGTTAGAATATATATATATATATATATATATATATATATATATATAATAAAAGAGTTTCTAAAAATGTTACTCAAAAAGAGTTAATAAGTCGTAAATAAATCCACGCCGGAGTTGTAGGGTCAACAATAAAAGGAAGAAAGGTGAATGAAGTCAAGTGTAGTGTCAAGGAGGGTGAGTCACCACTATCCAAATATTTATCCTACCCGTCCCTAAGCCAACATTACAAGCCGTAAAAGTCCTAATGTGATCACAATCAAACTGTTCAAAGTTGAAGGCATTGAAAATAAAGGCAAGCCTATGGTATGTGCAAGTATGGTATGCAAATTTCTTTGTGAGTGTGAGTGTCTTTCTGTTCTCTTTAGTCTCTTGTCCCATTTATTTTGTAAATATGTGCGTTTGGACATTCTTTGGTCTATGTGAGGGCGTAAGGATTGTAGATTGCGAATCAACTGACTTTCCAGAAGTTGAAGTTCATGTGCATAGAGACTCCCATACTATGATTATGTCATTAATTGAGGTTGCATGGTGCATTGCAATTATTCTGAAATATGCTTCTTGTGTCACAAATTGGACGTGGATAAGAGCCCAATATTTTTCTTGGATTGACGAGTCTGTGCTAGAAATACATGCCAAAACCACCGTATGCATTCTTAGTTTGCTAGATGTCATGTTTTAGTAGTGAGTCTTGTTGTAGTTGCTGAGGACAAGAAAAAGCTTAAGTTGGGGGTGTTGATGTGCCGTGAATTTCGGCACATTTGATGTCTTTTCACTAGAAGTTTTACTTGTTTTTAAGTGTTTTTACATCGGTTCTTATGTTATTTTGATGTTTTGTAGGGCCGGTTGACTAAGGAACAAAAATGATGGGAATTGCTGAAAAATGGACAACTTGGAGCTAAAGGACGGTCTGTAACTCGAGTTACGGACCATAACGTGATCCGTAACCTGAGAGGAAGATCCAGATACATGCCGGCTCAAAAGGACAGTCCGCAATCAATGTTACGGGCCGTAACGTGTACCGTAATCTGGAGGGAAATTCCAGTAAGAGGCCTAAGTATTGTCGAATGTTACGACCAGAAGGACGGTCCGTAACGCAAGTTATGGGGTGTAATGTCATGGCATAACGCGTTGTCCACTGAAGACCGAAGCCATGATACGCTGGAAGATAAGGACTGTAACCTGTGTTACGGTCCGTCGAAAGAAGCCGTAACTGTTGACCTAATAGCAAGTTAACAAAGGACGGACCGTAACCCGTGTTACGGTCCGTAACGATGCCGCGAATGGTGTTTTTGTCCAGAACTTTGGCGCGATTTTTGGCCCTATAAATACTTAAGTTTAGGTTTTTTAGCATTTATTCAGCAACTTGAGAGCATTAACTCTTAGCCTTTGAAATTTTTAAAGTTGTTAGGGCATTTAAGGCATCAACTTCACCCTCATTCCACATTGTATTACTATTGTAAGTATATTATGTTATCTTTTAAGCTTTCTTTGTTGAACAAAATGATGAGTAGCTAATTTTAGTTCTAAGGTTGTGGATCCCATGATGGGTATTATGTGAATGGGTTTCTACTATTGATATATGCATAATGGTTGTTGGTATTTATTCAATCTTTGTGTTTTAGTGTTGGGTAATGATTGCAAGCATTTGCCTAAGCCAATATACTAACTTTTCTTGGAAAAGAGAGTTAGCATTGGTATGATTGAATAATAATGAATCGAGGCGTTAACCCTCGTTTAATAAAGCGCCTTAGGAATAAGAACAAGTCTAATTAACATTATTGGTCACTCTTCGATTTCAACTCTTTCGTATTTGGAAAAATCATAAAGAGGAAATACAACCTAACTGTTAGGAAAAATTAGGAAGTCCTTAAGAGATCGAGCGCATACCCTTAGAACAACCATTAGAAGTATATCATATTGAAACCTGAAGCATAATATCTAATCAAAGTGGGAACACAACCTTAGTCTCTTTCTCTCGCTTTAATTACAATTCAAGTCAAAGTATTCGTTTACATTACACAACAAATATTTCAAACTATTTAGAATAGGATTAAAGCCTTTAAAGACTAGTATCGCATACAATTAGTACCCTTTTCTCTCTATATTCCCTATGGGATTCGACCCCAACCTTTTTTGGGTTGCTATTGTTGCTCGCAAACGCACACACATTCGTACAAGTAATATAGACTGTTAAGTCCAGATATCGATCCCACAGAGACTTAGATTCTACTGTTAAACTAATTCAAATCCGAATAAAACTATTCAAGAAAGTGAAAATCAAGGTGTTTGTTGTAACTAAACTAAAACTGAAAAGTAAACAATTTATGATGGGTGTTTTTGTGACTGAGAGTATTTTGACAAAGACTGTAAGATTTATCAGATGAGAGAAAGATCTAGGGTCATGGCTTTCGACAATCCAGTTGATCTTCGGACAATTCCACCTATTTTATTTCCTGGGTTACTAGTTGACGGGTTAATTATAACTTTATGATATTCTCTCGAACTACTCACAAGCCTGTTGATCTTACTATAACGCCTATATCTCTATGGTCATCAGAGGTAACAAGAACGCATGTAATTCTCCGTATTCAACTAAGTAGGACTAAAGGGTATATCTCTATCCTCAGTAGAGAAACGATTAAATCGAACAAACTCTATTTATTCTTATTACGTACGTGAACTCCCTTTCTCAAGTCCAATTCACACACCACAGATAGTGTCTTACTATTGGCCAGATAATCAAACAATTAAGATCAAGAATAAATAAGCAACCCAAAATATGAAAATTTAATTGATAGAAATAGCCACCAAATCAACTATCATGCCTTTCGCCACAACCCTAGATTTAAGAAGTTTAGCTACTCATGATTCTCAATGAACAAGAAGAATTCATGAATAATCTAGCGTTGAAAAAGATGAAAAATAAAATAAACCTAGAGAGAAATTAGAACGGTGGCTTACAAGTCTTCCAAATATCCCAGCACACCGTTTCCAGCTAATAAAACGTCTATATATAGTCTAGGGTAAAAACAAAAAATAAGTAAACCTAATCCCGGTCAGGCGGGAAAAGCGCCATCGCCGTGCTTTCCTTCCGCACCTGATGCACTTCCGCTTTTCTTCCGCATCGCGGATGAGAAGCCTAATGGTAAATTTTGGCTAGGAGCTGGTTTTGTCCGCTTTCTTCACGCGATGCAGGACGAAAAGCGGGACCTTTAGTTTAATTTTTTTTTTCCTTTTAGTTCATCGCTTGTGGTCTTCGACTCGTCACCTCGTGTAATCATCATATGCTCCAAAATCAATCACTTTTAGCCCGGTTTTCCATCGTTTGTCTTCATCGTACCTATACACATGAAACATAACGACCTAAGTTCAAATACGACGATTGCATCATGGATTAAGCGATAAAAGTCATAAGAATAGGATGTAAAATGACACGAAATATGATATTTGTGCCAAATATCACCACCCCCACTTAGACTTTGCTCGCCCTCGAGCAAACACAAACCAACACCAAACTACACTTCTAGCTCAACTCATTCAAACAGGTCTGTAACGGGATTCGGCTAGTATGACTATCTCAAAAGAAAATTTTCAAAACCAAAACAATAAGCCAAGTTACGAAAGCCATGCCATAGATTTAAAACCTTCATTTTTAGCACCAAGGACCACCTTCCTGAAAAACACTTCATTTTTAAAACCATTTGACCTAACGACATCACTTTAAAGCATGTAAACGACCTTATGATCAAGAAATCAACACTTCACCACTCTATTGCCCTCACCAAAATAAAGTAGTCCATATCTCTCAAGAATCACATATGTTTAAATCAATGGACATAAAATTAATAATTACGCTCACTCTCACAAAGAATATCACATGTAAAATACGACGTACCATAGGCTTGCCCGTAGTGTAACCACTTTACTAATATAAGTAAGACGAACCTAGAATCAAGTAGGACTTTGAGGGTTGTAATGTAGGCTAAGGGACGGGTAGGAATTATTTGGATAATAGTGACTAACCTCCCTAAGCACTTTAATACATATACTTCTATCATTCTTGCACAATTTCTTCATTAGCCCTTATTTCACACCAACCAACCTTTAAATTTCTCCCAATTCACCCATTTTTCTTTGTTTAAGCACCACTCTTTTTAAAAGTCACACAAGTTAGAAGGGAAACTTTTTTGCTACACATTTTTTTTTGTCTTTTTCAGATTTCTTTTTTTTTTTTTTTTTTTTTTTTTTTTTTTTTTTTTCAATTCTCAACTAACAAGTGAATTAGTTCTTTTCATTCGGTGCTCCCATAGTCTTCCTAGATTACAATTGACAATCATTTTTCCTTTTTCATTCACATCCCAACTCCCATTATATATGTAAATGATTAAAGTGCTCATAGAGTATTTGGATCAAAAATCAAGTTTTATAGAACGAAGGGGTGAAGGCTAATTAATTGCTATCAAAGAAAAGGCTAAAGGCTCAAAAGGGTTAACTAGGGTGCTATTTACAAGTTGGTAGGATAACTTTTTAGGCTTTTTAGTGACTAATCAAAGAAAATCCTCTATCATTTCCTAGGCTCAACCGAACTTCATTTCGCTTCGCGAACACACAAGGCAAGTTCTAGACGTCAATACCAAACATGGATACAAATGCAAAACCTTACACACACATGGCACACAATCAACGCAAGAGGGATCCGGTTGTCCCCCGAATCAAACAACAATAAAAAACAACAGTGCTAAGTGGGTCATAACGAGTCAAATAAAAACCATTTTGCAAGTGCTTTCAAGAAAAGTGATACAACTTCAAGGCATGCTTTCACAAAAAAAAAAATTCAAGATCACTGATATGCCAATACTTCACCTAACCTGTGCACCTAGCATTTGAATACACCTATCCTAAGGACTAATTTTCCCTCAAGAAGGTTGTCATCCACCCGTCATTAGGAAAAGCCCTTTCTATGACTATAAAAGAAAAATCCACCTACGCCCGATTCAATGGCCCCTCCTCGGGAAAGAACCGAGACCTTAAGAAAACCAAAGGGGGTGGGTGGATGATGAATGCCTACTAATGAGGGACTTAAGAAGTTATCAAAGAAAAATAAGGAAAATAAAATCTTTTTGAATTTTTTTTTTTCAACTTTTTTTTTTTTTTCGACACTAAGACTTAAAACTACTAAAAAAAATAAATCCTAAGGCATACTAATCATCATTCGCAACCTCAAAATGTTATTACAAAACCAAGGATGTATTTCTCACCCCACACTTAAAACTATGCAATGCCCTCAATGCATATATATTTGAAAAAAAAAAAAGCGCAAGCAAGGTAAGAAATACTCCCTAGGGCCCACTAGGGCCTAGTCGTCCTCCTCGATGTAGTCCTCATCATCAGCCTCGCCATCATCTGGCTCGGCGTCCTCTTCTCCTTCATTGTCGTCGCCTTGCATTAGCGCATTTACCTCCTCCCCCTCTTCGAGTGCAGTTATTACTCGATCAGCCGAATTTTTATCCTCATCCTCAGGTAACTGAGACACCTCACCCACAAGTGCCCAAGAATGTGGTGTGTGGGGGGTCTGAATAAAGACTCGCGAAAGATCGATGTTGAAATGCTCACCCGCAACCATTATTCCCGTGTAAAGTTGGGCTAGCACGGTGGATTGGGGGCGGACCTCTCCTCTGCCGGAGTCAAATGATGTCCAGATGAACTCGTTGGGGCCATGACGTATGAGATGTCGAGTGCGTCAGTGGGTGCCTCAAGCACTCTATCAGAAGAGTACGCCAACCCCTCATCGAGCCTCATTAAGTAAGCAGTGAGAGTGTTTCCATAACTCAGCCTTTTAGACTTGCCAGCCCGCACTCTGCGAATTTCCTTCATCATCCAATACCCAATGTTCACTGGCTGCCCTGTCATCAAGAAATAAACTATGCACACTCTGTCCTTTTGTACCTCCGAGAAGTGATCAAGTGGCATGATTCTAGCATTCGGAAAGGCGCAACCAAACCAGAGCTTCTGCTACAAAAAATTACTCATGCTCATGCTCCGATGCTTCCGAAGAGGCCCTGAGTATCGTGCCCATTGAGCTTTAGAGTTGGCTCCACAAAGAGTTTCCCGAATAGCCCTGTAATCAAGCCTTTTGATGAATTCTAGCAAGGGTTCACTAGGCACCTCCGGGACTCCAATTGCCCGCAAAAAGTCGAAGCCGTCAATGGCACCCAATTTTTCCGAACGAACACAGAATCGTGATTCCCGCAGCTTTCGATGCTAGCGTAAAGTTCCATGACCAAATCAATATTCACTGGCCTTGGTTGTTCAAACACAGACTTCCATCCCATGGCGACTACGCGGTTGTATATGTCTCGAAAATTTCTCTTCAAAGGGACTAGACTGATCGCTCGCTCATGATTGTAACCCTTCCAGATGTCGAATCCCGCATACCACTCCTCCCCGTCCCTAGACAAATGGGGGTGGGGCTTCCTTTTAGACGCCTGAGGAATGACAATCGCGGGATGCTTGCCCTTATCGGATGTTTGCCCTTTTGTCGCTTTGGACGGGTTTTGTGCTTTTCCTCTTTTTGTGCCTTGGGAGGAGGAGGCGACGGATTTACCCTTGGACTTGGAGTGAACCATCTTGCCTGCAAAACAACACATTACCAAATGAGAAGTACAGGTCAATAACTAAAGGGAGTCGTGACACAACCCCACACTTAATCACATTACATGTACTTAAGTCTAAAATGCGTGGCCCCTGTCAATTTTTTCGGACCTCAACCTTGAGCCAATTTTTTTTTTTGCACACAATTTGGGGAACTAATCCAATACTTACTTCAAACTACATTACAAAAATCAAAGAAGTTAACTACTCCTACATGACAAAGCAAACAAAAACACAAAGTAAGCAACTTCATGTTGTAGGGCTTGGGGTGGAAAATCACAACTTTCTAATTCTCCATCACAATTCAAATTTTATGGTAAGAGGAGATGCACAAGGGTTCCTATGCTTGTTTAATGTTCCATTGCTACTCAAGACTTCACAATTTCCATAAAAACTTAGTTTAGGGCTTTTATCTAACACCTTGTGGGCAGAGAATCATCCCTTAGCTTTTGACAACAATGGTGGGTTTGAAAACCCTCCTTCTTGCAATGGGAGTCATAGTCTAGCAATAAACAACTCATGCAACCCAAGCAATACGAATCCCCGCCCAAAATTCGCCCATACCCATAACCCAACTTTACAACTTACCAGCATCAAGAACAAGGGGGAAAGGGGAAAAAAATGAAAGATGAACCCACTCACCTTGTTAACTTAATGGAGAATGGATTGGAGCAAGTTGAGTTTGTTTTTGTTAGAGAGGGAATGGGGATGGGGATTTTTCGTTTGAGAGGGATTGTGTGTGAGGAGTATTTGTGAGGGAATAGGAGGAAGGGCCACGGTTATATCATAAGTAGGAGAAAAAAAATACATACCCGGGTCGACCCGAACGATCAGTCCGCATCGCGAAAGAAACGCGCGGATCACTGAACACAGTCGTTATTTTCTGCTCAGCGATTCCTCCGCATCGCGGGAGGAACGCCTGATTTTTGCATTTCAGTTCACCAAAAGCCTATGCGCGATGGGTCCGCATCGCGGGACCAATGCGCAATTCACTGGGCATTTTTCTTATTTTTCATGCGCGATTGGCCCGCATCGCGGAGCGGATGCGCAAATCACTGGGCACTTTTATTTTTTCCTTTCCGCCCAATTCCTACAACATGAACAGACGTGACATATATCATACCAAAAAAGTTTGGGTTGCCTCCATACAAGCGCCTTAGTTAAGGTCGTGGCACGACACTTTTTGTATTTTCCTCATTATTTCATTTTTTTCTACTTTTACAAACACGGGTTGCCTCCCGAGAAGCGCTTGATTTAAAGTCGCAGCACGATGTAGGCTTTCCTCAAGCCTCTTCTAGATTGATGGAGGACCTCGCGCGGTCAGTGGCCTCCCCGTAATAATGCTTCACTCTCTGCCCGTTCACCAAGAATGTCTCATCCGAGTTGGGTTTCTTCAGCTCAACCGATCACGCGAACTACCTCGAATGGCCCAGACCACTTACTCTTCAACTTTCCACCAAAAATCTTCAGCCTAGAGTTATACAGCAAGACTAACTACCTAGGCTCAAAGTCGCGAGATTGGATGCACTTGTCATGAATTCTCCTAGTTCCCTCCTTGTACATTTTCGCGTTTTCATAAGCATGATAGCGAAATTCCTCCAACTCGTGCAGCTGCAACAGTATCTTTTCTCCAGCTTGAACCATGTCGAGATTCAGCTTCTTGATCGCCAATATGCTCTATGCTCGAGCTCAACTGGTAGATGACATGCTTTACCAAAGATGAGCTTGTATGCCCACAGAGCATCATCGAGCTTCAGTGACCAATCTTTCCTACTCACGCTTATAGTCTTCTCCAAAATCCTCTTGATTTCTCTGTTCGATACCTCCACTTGACCACTCGTTTGAGGATGATAAGCAGTCGCTATCTTGTGTTTCACCCTATACTTGAGTAGTAATTTATCAAAGAGCCGATTGCAAAAGTGCGTACCTTGATCATTGATGATGGCCCGAGGGGTCCCAAAACTTGTAAAAATATTCTTTTTTAGAAATCGTGCCACTATACTAGCATCATTGGTGGGAAGTGCAATGTCTTTCACCCACTTCGAGACATAGTCTACAGCACAGTATGTACTTATTCCCCTTGGATGGTATGAAGGGACTCATGAAGTCAATACCCCACACATCAAACAGCTCGATTTCTAAGATGCCCTTCAAAGGCATTTCATGGCGCTTGGAGATATTTCCGGTTCTCTGGCAGCTATCGCAAGCTCGCACAAATTCATGAGCATCTTTGAACAAAGTAGGCCAATAGAACCCGGACTGAAGTACCTTTGCAGCTGTTCTATCACCCGCATGATGTCCCCTATAGGGTGATGAGTGACACTTCTCGGATCGCGGGGACCTCTTCCTTCGGGAATACACCTTCCGATCGACCGTACCGACCGTGCCAACCCTGTAGAGATAGGGCTCATCCCAACATACGAAATTCGCTTCTTCTTCTCGAGATTTGCACCAGAGGGGTAAATCTCACTTACTATAAAGTTCACCATGTCTGCATACCATAGCACCTCAGCTGATTGAAGAGCAAAGAGTTGTTCATCAGGAAAAGTCTCCTTAATCGCCACTGCCTTATCCACATGTTCCCCATCTTCCAATCTCGATAAGTGATTTGCTACCCGATTTTCTGTGCCCTTTCGGTCAAGAATCTCAATATCTAACTCTTGCAGTAGCAACACCCAACGAATAAGCCTCGGCTTTGCATCCTTCTTCGCAAACAAATAACGAACTGCAGTGTGATCAGTATATACAATCACCTTCGTGCCCACAAGATATGATCGAAATTTGTCAAAGGCGTAGACAACCGTCAAAAACTGCTTCTCTGTGACAGTATAGTTCATCTGGGCTTCATTAAGTGTCTTGCTGGCATAGTAAACAGGATGAAAAATCTTGTCCCTTTTCTGACCAAAGATAGCTCCCACAACAAAATCACTTGCATCACACATCAAAATAAACGACAGAGACCAATCGAGTGTGATGATAATAGAAGTAGACACTAACCTTTGTTTCAACTCATCAAAAGCCGTCAGACAGGATTCATTAAACACAAACTTCACATCTTTCTCTAAAAGCTTGCACATTGGATTAGCAACTTTAGAGAAGTCTTTGATGAACCGTCGATAGAATCCTGCATGCCCAAGAAAACTGCACACTCCCTAAACTGAAACGGGTGGTGGCAATTTTTCAATTGCTTCAATCTTTGCCTTGTCAATCTCTATTCCCTTGCTCGATATCTTGTGCCCAAGAACGATTCCCTCTCGAACTATGAAATGGCATTTTTCCCAGTTAAGTACCAAGTTCGTTTCTTCACAACGAGCTAACACGGCATCAAGATGGTTCAAGCAGTCATCAAAAGAATCCCTAAAAATAGATAAGTCATCCATAAATACCTCTACATAGTTTTCCACCATATCGGTGAAAATAGCCATCATGCATCGCTGGAAAGTACCTGGAACATTGCACAAACTGAAAGGCATCCTCCAGAATGCAAATATGCCATATGGACATGTGAATATGGTCTTCTCTTGATCCTCAGGTGCAATCATTATTTGGTTGTAGCCCGAATAGCCATCCAAGAAGCAATAATAATCATGCCCAGATCGAGCATCTGATCCATGAAGGGCAAAGAAAAGTGATCTTTTCTGGTGGCGTTGCTCAACTTGCGATAGTCAATGCAAATTCTCCAACCAGTAACAGTTCGTTGAGGCACCAATTCATTCTTCTCATTCTCTACTACAGTCATGCCTCTTTTCTTCGGAACACATTATACAGGACTTACCCATTTGCTGTCAGAGATGGGATAAATAATGCAGCTGTCAAGCCACTTGATTACCTCTTTCTTCACCACCTCCTTCATGATCGGATTCAGTCGCCTCTGGCACTTAACACTAGGTTTGCTGTCTTCCGCCAATAATATTTTGTGCATGCAAAATGAGCTACTAATACCTCGAATATCAGCTATCGACTACCCAAGGGCTCGGACTCGATCTCTTAGCACTCGTAACACACGTTCAACCTGCGCATCAGTCAAATAAGCAGAGAGGATTACGGGCAATATGTCTCCACTAACCAAGAAAGCGTAGCGAAGGCGAGAGGGTAATGGCTTCAACTCAAGAACTGGAGCCTCTTCAATAGATGGTTTTGGCTTCTTCTATGACCCTAGTCTGTTAACTCCTTAAATGGTGTGTTTGCTAGTAAATAAGCACATGAAGTGTCAAGGATGTTAAGACACTCCTCAACTTCTGCAGCAATCATCAAGTCTTCCCCATACACCAAAGCTATCTCCAAAGGGTCTCGCGAAGCTAGAAAGTGATCTAACTCTGCATTAGTGAGCTCCGGCTCCACCACAAAAATCATCTTCAACTCCTCATAATGGGCTGGAAGCTTGGTAGCTTTAAACACATCAAAAGTCACCTCTTGTCCAGCAACTGTCATGGATATCTTCCTATCTTTCACTCGGATCACAGCATCAACAGTGGCCAAGAATCCTTTCCCCATGATGAGAGGAACACTCTTATCTGGCTTATAATCAAGTATCACAAATTCAACTGGCAGAATAAATAGGCCTACCTTCACAAGAACATCCTAGATAATACCATCAGGATAAGCAAGAGATCGATCAGCCAGCTGCAACGTAATAGTGGTTGGCCTAGGCTCACCCAAGCCTAACGTTCGTAACACGAGAGGTGGGCATGATTAATACTAGCACCCAAATCACACAATGCTAGCCCAACTTCAATGTTGCCAATAGTAATCGAAATTGTGAAGTGCTCGGATCTTTTAACTTTGGAGGAATTTTACTCCTCACTCTGGAACCGCACTCCTCGCATGCATACGATCTCTCAAACTATGTCCAATGCCTTTTGTTCGGAACCACATCTTTTATATACTTAGTATATTTTGAAACATCTTATAAAAGCTCCACCAAGGGAATGTTGATGTGTACCTGTTTTAAGAGTTCAAGAAATTTCTTGCAAGCCGAATCTGCTTTCTGTTTCTGAAATCGCTGTGGAAATGGAGGGGGTGGTCGAACCACTTCCTCTACGTGTTATTATGTGACTGTCTACTTTGGTTCAGCTCGCTTAGCAGGGATAAGTTCTGCCTCTGCTATGTTCTTCTTTTTTCGGAGGCACTTCTTCAAGCTATCTGCCATTCCTCAAGGTAACTACCTTGCACTCCTTTGGATTCTTCTTAGTATCGCTAGGAAGAGCACCCGGTGGTCTGACATTCTGCATAAGATCCATCTGCCTCATCTGACGCTCAAGCTCGTGAATAGATTTCGCATCTCCTCGAACTTTCGATTTTCTTCGTCGCGTCACTTGATTTTGAGCTATGAGATGCTTCATCATCTCTTCTAGATTGCTAATTTGGTTGAGCTTGAGGTTGCCGATAATTGTTCGGCTTGTGGAAATCCTGCTTCCTAAATGGAGTGTTGTAATTATTTCCATAATAGTTTCCCGATTTTCGATACCACGGTTCGCCGCCCCAAATAGACGGACTTCCGGATTCAACGGACAATTGTTATAATCATGAGGCTCACCACAACTTACCACGTCTTTCGCCGAATATGTTGGTGATCGTTGAATCTGCTGAGCTTGAGGAAACGCCCTCATCATAACATTAGTAAGAGTACTTATATCAGCTCGAATATTTGGAACATCATCAACTTGAAGAACCCCAACAACTTTGCGAGAATGTAACCCCGGCTACTCTCTCATGATACTGCGGTGACCCTCCGACATCATCTCTCAGAGAGTTTCCATCTCTTCATATGTTTTGTTTAAAATCGCAGCAGTGAAGCATTCAACAAGGCCCATGATTCATGGTTAAAACCTTCTACAAAATAGTTTCCAATGATCTCCTTTGGCTGCATGTGATTGGGGCAATCTCGCAAATAGCCCTTATACCTTTCCCAAGCGTGTGGTAGAGATTTAGAATCTCTCTGAGTGAAGTTAGCAATTTTTCCTCGCAGCTCTTTTGTTTTCTTGGGTGAGAAAAACCTGTCGATAAACTTATTTGATAATATCTCCCAAGAAGTGATGGAACCTACAGGTAGATTTGTCAACCATTCCCTTGCTTCGCCAATCAGTGAGAACAGAAATAAGGACAACTTCACATAATCATCGGGAACATCTATATATTGGAAATTCTCGCTCAATTCCACGAACTGCATCAAGTGCTTATGCGGGTCTTCACTAGACTTATCCATATACTGGCACATATGTTGTACCAACCGCACTGTTCCTTCTTTCAGCTCAAAATTTCCAGTGATGTCAGGCCTAACAATAGCCTTAGCAATAGTTGCCAGACTAGGCTAGCATAACTGGAAAAGCGAATCTGTCGTTCTTGTGCCCTTGCAGCTGCTCTTGCACCCGGTTCATCCCCTTTTCTGATTCTATCCCTTTCTGCCTGTTCAAGAGCAAGTCTCACTGCTTCGTCAGCCATTTTTCTCTGTCTGTGAAAAGTTCTTTCAATTTCGGGATCAAGATCGGCTAACGGTTTTCCTGATCTTCTAGTGCTTGGCATAAACCAGAGAAACCTGAAGTGACACAAGTAGAACAACGAAAAAAAAGTAAAGACTTGAATAGAAAAACAAACTCAAATTAGAAAAATAGTAAAGTTTTTCTAAGTCCCCGACAACGGCGCCAAAAACTTGTTGCTCCCAACCGCACACGCAAGTATACGTGGTCGTACAAGTAATATAGACTGTTAAGTCCAGATATCGATCCCACAGAGACCTAGATTCTCTTTGTTAAACTAATTCAAATCCGAATAAAACTATTCAAGAAAATGAAAATCAAGGTGTTTGTTGTAACTATACTAAAACTGAAAAGTAACCAATTTATGATGGGTGTTTTTGTGACTGAGAGTATTTTGACAACGACTGTAAGATTTATCAAATGAGAGAAAGATCTAGGGTCATGGCTTTCGACAATCCAGTTGATCTTCGGACAATTCCATCTATTTTATTTCCTGGGTTACTAGTTGACGGGTTAATTATAACTTTATGATATTCTCTCGAACTACTCACAAGCCTGTTGATCTTACTATAACGCCTATATCTCTATGGTCATCAGAGGTAACAAGAACGCATTTAATTCTCCGTATTCAACTAAGTAGGACTAAAGGGTATATCTCTATCCTCAGTAGAGAAACGATTAAATCGAACAAACTCTATTTATTCTTATTACGTACGTGAACTCCCTTTCTCAAGTCCAATTCACACACACAGATAGTGTCTTACTATTGGCCGTATAATCAAACAATTAAGATCAAGAATAAATAAGCAACCCAAAATATGAAAATTTAATTGATAGAAATAGCTACCAAATCAACTATCATGTCTTTCGCCACAACCCTAGATTTAAGAAGTTTAGCTGCTCATGATTCTCAATGAACAAGAAGAATTCATGAATAATTTAGGGTTGAAAAAGATGAAAAATAAAATAAACTTAAAGAGAAATTAGAACGGTGTCTTACAACTCTTCCAAATATTCCAGCACACCGTTTTCAGCTAATAAAACGTCTATATATAGTCTAGGGTAAAAACAAAAAATAAGTAAACCTAATCCCAGTCGAACCGGGAAAACTGCCCGTCGCTGTGCTTTCCTTTCGCGATGCGGAAGGATAGCCTGATGCACTTCCGCTTTTCTTCCGCATCGCGGATGAGAAGCCTGATGGTAAATGTCACGACCCGACCTACGGGCTGCGACGGGTACCCGAGGCTGACCACCGAGCACCCCTCATTCCATTGCTTAACCTGCCCTTATTCTTTCCCTTACCGTATACAATCATAGAAAACGACTTTCATATCGAACATATTTACTTATATAACGTAGGCCCTTTGGGCTACCAAAATAATAATAATGTACATGAGCTTTCATTTACATAATGATTACGGGATCATACTACCCACACATACGTATCTACGAGCCTCTACTGAAATACTAGACATATGGGCGGGACAGGACCCCGCCGTGCCCGAAATACATGTACACAAAATCATGTCTCAAGATAGCACCTCTGGAATAAAGGAGGGCTTCCGTAACTCGGGCCGCTAGCTATCGCGGATACCGCACCGTCTTCTTGTCTACTGTGGGCATGAACACAGCGTCCAAAGAGAAGGACGTCAGTACGAATATTGTACTGAGTATATAAAGCATGAGCAGTAACGATGGAGAAACATAACGGTGATATATGAAATAACATAATGCGGGGGACATCAACATTCTCTTCATAGTACTTACCTGCCTTCCGTAGGGACGTTCCATGTTCTATTTCGTGCTCGTGTACATACATTCATATCTTTTACTTACTTACCTTTCATATCTATTCACTTGTCATACTCATGCTCGTATCACGTACTTTGCATATACATAGCCTTACTCGCACTTATACGTGTATTAGCATATCCGTACTCTAATCGCTCGTCATATACATAGCATACTCGTGCTCGTAAAGATGTCGAATACTTATCTCATTCGTACTCACATGAATGTGATGCATATGGTATAGTCATACGAGTAACATAATCATACTTATATAGCTATAATACGTGAAGCCTCGCGTCGTGCTCATATAAGCATCATACATATAACATAATCGCATTCATAACGGTACCATACATGTAGCATACTGTATTCATATAGGTTAGT